>NC_053394.1:345493573-345597920 GCF_905171765.1 Bufo bufo
AAACACAGATTAAAAAATCTTAGCAGTGGGCCTGGCTCGCCAATGTAAAGGGGGAATATTAATCACTAATATTTATGCAAATATCAATAATTAATATTCATAAATAGGAGGAGCCATCTATTGATGACTCCGCCCATTTATACCTTTATATTAATAACAATACTTTCACTATACTTTACGTTGATCACTAAACTAGCTGCAAGCGCCTTACTTAACTAACTATCGCTAATAACCACACATTACACAGATAGTTATAAATAAAACAGTATTTATTAATACCTAGTACACTAAGCACGCAATACACTAACAATATAGCACTAAATATACAGTACTAAACTACACTACACGGTACCCAAATTCCACCCACAAACTAACTATACAATACACTCACACATATATATTAGCAGCCCACCCACCTGGTTCTACTTACTGTCCCTATGGGGTACGAGGAGGGTTAACGGTGGCACTGCAGGGGTGTATGCAGGCCACAGACACAAATTGTCACTACCAGAGCTTTGAGACGTTCTCACAGCTCTGTTTCTCCACCCCTGTGATGATGTCACTACTAGAGCTTGGAGGAGTTCTCACTGCTCTGTTTCTCCGCCCCTGTGATGAGGTTTTTACTTTCTGTTTCCTTCCTCCCAGCTGTTCCTCCTGCGTTTGATTTCCCTGCCTTTAAATCACACCTCCTCCTTTGTAGGGTGTGGATTATATTTCTCATTTGAGTTGTAGCTCTTGCTTGAGTATCTTCACTTGTTAGCTATCATTTCACTGGACCGGTGTTCTGCTGCAGGAAGTACTCCGGATATTGCCAGCTGTCTTTGGATCTGTCTTCTCTGCTGCTGCAGCTCCTTCAGCTAAGTTTGCAGACATTGTAGTGTATCTGTTTATTTTCTGACTGGATCTGAGGCGACCACGGTTCCCTCCATATACTGAGCAGGGCGCCGGTGGCCGTGCCCCTTCCACTATTGTAGGGGTTACAGTGGTCATCAGTCTTAGGTACGCGGGCATGCCTCGTTCCACCATTTGGATCCGGGCATGTGCTTTAGCAGCATAGGGAGAGCTTTGAGGGTCTGACAGGGGTCATCCTTTATCCTCCCTAGTTTGGGTCCGGTCAGTAGCTCTATTTACTGTGTATGCTCTTGTTGCTCACATACAGCCATGACATTATAATCCACCAAAACCGTCCTTTTTGACATGGATCCGCTTTCTGGCCTGGTTGACCGCATGCAGGGTATTTCTTTGGAGGTAGCGGATCTCCGTCAATCTATGACTCAGCTTCAAGCATTGGGCTCTGCTCCGGCCCATGGAGTCTGTTGCGAGCCAAAGGTCTCACTTCCGGAAACGTTCTCCGGGGGCAGTGAGAATTTTGTTTGCTTCAGAGAGGCATGCAAACTCCATTTTTGCTTGTGTCCCCACTCCTCTGGTAATGAGGAGCAGAGGGTGAGGATTGTCATCTCCCTGCTCAGGGGTAATGCTCAGACTTGGGCTTTTTCGCTGCCATCAGGGGATCCCTCCCTTCGATCCGTGGAAAGATTTTTTGTGGCCCTGGGGCAGATATATGATGACCCGGATCGTGTTGGTCTGGCCGAATCTAACTTACGTTTTTTATGCCAGAACAAACTGTCTGCGGAGCTTTATTGTTCTGAATTTCGGAGATGGGCAGCTGATTCAGGTTGGAATGATGCTGCACTCCGGAGTCAGTTCTGTCATGGTCTCTCAGAGAGATTGAAAGATGCGTTTGCTTTCCATGAGAGACCAACGTCCTTAGAGTCTGCCATGTCATTGGCGGTACGCCTTGACAGGCGTCTAAGAGAAAGAAACGAGACCTCTCTGTCCAGCCATTGTCAGTCTAGGGGCAGTGGTGCGGACTCATTCAGTGTGCAGGGGCCTCATCCTGTCTCGCTCCCCTCTGAGGAGGAGCCCATGCAGCTAGGTCGACTTGCCCCTGATAAAAGAGGATTTAGTCCTCAGAGTATGGTGTGTTTTTGTTGTGGGGGCATAGGTCATTTGGCAAATGTTTGTCCGTCTAGGAGATTCTTGAACTGTACTAAGAGCGATAATAAGAGAAAAAAAAAGGTAAATCATCAAATTCTGCTTCATCTGCTACTTTGGGCAAAGTTGATGTAGGAATTGAAGCTTTTTCTCTGACCTGCAGTTCCCGTTTTCTCCTGTCTGCCAGGGTGGCGCTAGAGAGCAAAGTCATTTCTTGTGAGATTTTTGACGATAGTGGAGCGGCCGTCAATCTTATTGACACTCAATTTGTAGCCATGCATGGTTTTCAGGTTTGTACATTAGAAAAGGATATACCTGTTTTTGCTATTGACTCTTCTCCACTCTCACAGAGATCTCTGAAGGGCATTGTTCACAATATCCGGCTAGCTGTAGGTGACACTCATGTGGAGGATATATCTTGTTTTCTCCTTAACGGATTGCCTTCTCCTCTAGTTTTGGGGTTACCCTGGCTCACTAGACATAACCCCACTATTGATTGGCAAGGAAGGCAAATAAATGAGTGGAGTGACTTTTGTAGAGAGAATTGTCTCACAGCGACTTTTGCAGAGGTGTCTACTAAAACTGTGCCATCATTTCTCTCTGATTTCTCGGACGTGTTTTCCGAGAGCGGTGTTCAGGAGCTACCTCCTCACCGGGAGTTTGACTGTCCCATTAACCTCATTCTCGGCGCCAAGCTGCCAAAAGCACGCCTCTACAATCTCTCACAACCGGAAAGAATCGCAATGCGAACCTATATCTCCGAGAGTCTCGATAAGGGGCATATTCGTCCCTCAAAATCACCTGTTGCCGCGGGTTTTTTTTTTGTTAAAAAAAAAGATGGCTCTCTGAGACCTTGCCTAGATTTTAGGGAGCTGAACCGTATCACGATTCGCGATCCCTATCCCCTTCCTCTGATCCCGGACCTCTTCAACCAAATTGTTGGGGCCAAGGTTTTTTCCAAATTGGATTTAAGAGGCACGTACAACCTGGTCAGGGTCAGAGAGGGGGATGAATGGAAAACGGCCTTTAATACCCCTAACGGGCATTTCGAGAATCTCGTTATGCCTTTCGGCCTGATGAATGCTCCGGCCGTCTTTCAGCATTTTGTTAATAGTATTTTCTACCATTTAATGGGGAAATTTGTATTGGTGTATCTTGATGATATTTTGATTTTTCCCCCTGATGTTCAGACCCATCAGGATCATCTTTTTCAGGTTCTGCAGATTCTGCGGGAAAATAAATTGTACGCCAAGCTGGAGAAATGTCTTTTTATGGTATCGGAGATTCAATTTCTGGGTTTTCTCCTCTCTGCTTCTGGTTTTCGCATGGATCCGGAGAAGGTCCGTGCTGTACTTGAGTGGGAGCTTCCTGAGAATCAGAAGGCATTGATGCGCTTTCTGGGTTTCGCGAACTATTACAGAAAGTTCATTTTGAATTATTCCTCTGTTGTCAAACCCCTCACTGACATGACAAAAAAGGGGGCGGATTTTTCCTATTGGTCGGAGGAGGCGCTTGATGCTTTTTCTAAGATTAAAGAGAGTTTTGCGTCTGCTCCCGTCTTGGTGCATCCCGATGTTTCCTTACCTTTTATTGTTGAGGTGGATGCTTCCGAGGTGGGTGTGGGTGCGGTTTTGTCCCAGGGCCATTCTCCTGCCAAATGGCGACCCTGTGCCTTTTTCTCTAAAAAACTCTCCCCGGCAGAGAAAAACTATGATGTGGGAGATAGGGAGTTGTTGGCCATCAAGTTGGCTTTCAAGGAATGGCACCATTGGTTGGAGGGGGCCAGGCACCCTATCACCGTTTTTACCGACCATAAGAATCTGGCATACTTGGAGTCGGCTAGGCGTATGAATCCGAGACAGGCCAGATGGTCTCTGTTCTTCTCCAGATTCAATTTTGTTGTTACATTCCGCCCTGGGATCAAAAATGTGAAGGCTGATGCTCTCTCTCGCTGTTTTCCGGGAGGAGGAAACTCCGAGGACCCGGGTCCCATTTTGGTGGAGGGGGTAGTTGTTTCTGCTCTATATTCTGATTTGGAGGCCGAGGTCCAGGCTGCCCAGACTGAGGCACCTGCCCGTTGTCCTTCTGGGAAGTTGTTTGTGCCTCCTGAGCTACGTCACAAACTCTTCAAGGAGCATCATGATACTGTTCTTGCTGGTCACCCCGGGAGTAGAGCCACGGTAGATCTCATTGCTCGGAGATTTTGGTGGCCGGCTCTTCGTAAGTCGGTGGAGGGTTTTGTGGCTGCTTGTGAGACGTGCGCTCGCGCTAAGGTCCCTCGTTCACGGCCTTCAGGTTCCCTTCTCCCGTTACCCATACCTTCCCGTCCTTGGACACACCTGTCCATGGACTTTATCACGGATCTTCCTCGTTCCTCAGGGAAGTCGGTGATCCTGGTGGTGGTGGACCGTTTTAGCAAGATGGCTCATTTCGTACCTTTCCCTGGTTTACCCAATGCTAAAACGTTGGCGCAAGCTTTTGTCGACCATATTGTTAAATTGCATGGCATTCCCTCTGATATTGTTTCCGATAGAGGCACGCAGTTTGTGTCCAGGTTCTGGAAGGCTTTCTGTTCTCGCCTGGGGGTTCGGCTGTCCTTCTCTTCTGCTATTCACCCGCAGTCGAATGGTCAGACTGAGCGCCTCAATCAGAATCTGGAGACATATTTGCGCTGTTTTGTGGCAGAGAACCAGGATGATTGGTGTTCATTTCTCCCTCTTGCTGAGTTTGCTCTGAACAACCGTCGTCAGGAATCTTCTGATAAGTCACCATTCTTTGGTGCATATGGGTTCCATCCGCAGTTTGGGACATTCTCGGAAGGGGCTCTTTCTGGTTTACCTGAGGAGGAGAGATTTTCCTCGTCTTTGTCTACCATTTGGCAAAAGATTCAGAGTAATCTTAGAAAGATGAGTGAGAAGTATAAGCGTGTGGCTGATAAGAGACGTGTGCCTGGTCCGGACCTGAATGTGGGTGATCTGGTGTGGTTGTCTACAAGAAATATTAAACTGAAGGTTCCCTCCTGGAAATTGGGTCCCAAGTTTATTGGGCCTTTATAAAATCTTGTCAGTCATCAATCCTGTTGCCTTCCGTCTTGATCTTCCACGGGTTTGGAAGATACATAATGTATTTCACAGATCTCTCTTAAAACCATATGTCCAGCCCACGGTACCCTCCTCTTTGCCTCCTCCTCCGATTTTGGTTGATGGCAATCTGGAGTTTGAGGTTTCCAGAATTGTGGACTCTCGCATTGTCCGCGGTTCTCTTCAGTACCTCGTTCATTGGAAGGGTTATGGTATTGAGGAGAGGATGTGGGTTCCGGTGTCGGACATTAAAGCCACTCGCCTCATCAGGGCATTTCATAGGGCTCATCCTGAGAAGGTGGGTCCTGGGTGTCCGGAGTCCACCCGTAGAGGGGGGGGTACTGTCACTACCAGAGCTTTGAGACGTTCTCACAGCTCTGTTTCTCCACCCCTGTGATGATGTCACTACTAGAGCTTGGAGGAGTTCTCACTGCTCTGTTTCTCCGCCCCTGTGATGAGGTTTTTACTTTCTGTTTCCTTCCTCCCAGCTGTTCCTCCTGCGTTTGATTTCCCTGCCTTTAAATCACACCTCCTCCTTTGTAGGGTGTGGATTATATTTCTCATTTGAGTTGTAGCTCTTGCTTGAGTATCTTCACTTGTTAGCTATCATTTCACTGGACCGGTGTTCTGCTGCAGCAAGTACTCCGGATATTGCCAGCTGTCTTTGGATCTGTCTTCTCTGCTGCTGCAGCTCCTTCAGCTAAGTTTGCAGACATTGTAGTGTATCTGTTTATTTTCTGACTGGATAGAAACATAGAAACATAGAATGTGTCGGCAGATAAGAACCATTTGGCCCATCCAGTCTGCCCAATATACTAAATACTATGGATAGCCCCTGGCCCTATCTTATATGAAGGATGGCCTTATGCCTATCCCATGCATGCTTAAACTCCTCCACTGTATTTGCAGCTACCACTTCTGCAGGAAGGCTATTCCATGCATCCACTACTCTCTCAGTAAAGTAATACTTCCTGATATTACTTTTAAACCTTTGCCCCTCTAATTTAAAACTATGTCCTCTTGTAGCAGTTTTTCTTCTTTTAAATATTCTCTCCTCTTTTACTTTGTTGATTCCCTTTATGTATTTAAAAGTTTCTATCATATCCCCTCTGTCTCGTCTTTCTTCCAAGCTATACATGTTAAGTTCCTTTAATCTTTCCTGGTAAGTTTTATCCTGCAATCCATGTACCAGTTTAGTAGCTCTTCTCTGAACTCTCTCCAAAGTATCAATATCCTTCTGGAGATATGGTCTCCAGTACTGAGCACAATACTCCAAATGAGGTCTCACTAGTGCTCTGTAGAGCGGCATGAGCACCTCCCTCTTTCTACTAGTAATGCCTCTCCCTATACACCCAAGCATTCTGCTAGCATTTCCTGCTGCTCTATGACATTGTCTGCCTGCCTTTAAGTCTTCTGAAATAATGACCCCTAAATCCCTTTCCTCAGATACTGAGGTTAGGACTGTATCACTGATTTTATATTCTGCTCTTGGGTTTTTACGGCCCAGGTGCATTATCTTGCACTTATCAACATTAAATTTTAGTTGCCATATTTTTGACCATTCCTCTAGTTTTCCTAAGTCCTTTTCCATTTGGTGTATCCCTCCAGGAACATCAACCCTGTTACAAATCTTTGTGTCATCAGCAAAAAGACACACCTTACCATCGAGGCCTTCTGCAATTTCGCTGATAAAGATATTAAACAATATGGGTCCCAGAACAGATCCCTGAGGTACCCCACTGGTAACAAGACCTTGGTCTGAATATACTCCATTGACTACAACCCTCTGTTGCCTGTCCCTCAGCCACTGCCTAATCCATTCAACAATATGGGAGTCCAAGCCCAAAGACTGCACTTTATTGATAAGCTTTCTATGTGGGACAGTATCAAAAGCCTTACTAAAGTCTAGATAAGCGATGTCTACTGCACCTCCTCCATCTATTATTTTAGTCACCCAATCGAAAAAATCAATAAGATTAGTTTGACATGATCTCCCTGAAGTAAACCCATGCTGTTTTTCATCTTTCAATCCATGGGATTTTAGATGTTCCACAATCCTCTCCTTAAGTATGGTTTCCATTAATTTCCCCACTATTGATGTCAGGCTTACTGGCCTATAGTTGCCCGATTCCTCCCTACTACCTTTCTTATGAATGGGCACAACATTTGCTAATTTCCAATCTTCTGGGACGACTCCTGTTGCAATTTCAGCACAGCCAGGGGTAAACGACAGCAGGCAGTTTTAAATCGTATCTGTTTGGGGGACAAACCCCACACCACGCAGGAGCTGTGGACAGTCCTTGAACAACAGACCGATGAGTGGCTGGTGCCAGTGAGCCTCAAGTCCGGCCTGGTGGTGTGCGATATGGGTGAAATATCGTAGCAGCTCTGGTCCTAACCGGTTTAATGCAAATCCCTTGCCTGGCGCATGTGCTGAATTTGGTGGTGCAGAGGTTCCTTTAAAATTACCCCGATATGTCAGAGCTGCTGCATAAAATGCGGGCCGTCTGTGCGCACTTTCGACGGTCTCACCCTGCTGCCTTGCCTGTCAGTGCTGCAGCGTAATTTCGACCTTCCAGCTCACCACCTCATATGCGACGTGCCGACAAGGTGAAACTCCACCTTGCACATGCTGGCCAGACTGTGCGAGCAGCAGCAGGCGATAGTGGAGTTTCAGCTGCAGCACGCACGGGTGAGTCGCTCTGCGGAACAGCACCACTTCACCACCAATGACTGGGCCTCCATGCGAGACCTCTGTTCCTTGTTGCACTGTACTCCACCAACATGGCCAGTGCCGATAACACCGTTCTCATCGTTACTATCCCACTTCTATGCCTCCTTGAAAAAACGCTTCTGGCGATGATGGAAGAGGATGTGGCACAGGAGGAGGAGGGATTATTTCATAGGGTTTCCGGCCAGTCATTCACAAGTGGCTCCGAGGGTGGGTTCCTGCACCCACAAACGCCAGGTACACAATTGTCCAGACAGGGCACAGTTCTGGAGGATGATGAGGTGGAGGAGGAGAAGATGGAGGAGGAGGAACCATGTTCACAGCAGGGTGGCACCCAAACCAGCTCATGGCCATCACTGGTGCGTGGCTGGGGGGATACAGAGGACACAGACGATACACCTCCCACAGAGGACAGCTTTTTGTTGCCTCTGGGCAGCCTGGCACACATGAGCGATTACATGCTGCAGTGTCTCTGCAACGACCGCCAAGTTGCCCACATTCTAACTTGTGCTGATTACTGGATGGCCACGCTGCTGGATCCCCGTTACAAGGACAACGTACCGTCCTTAATTCCGTCACTGGAGCGTGATCGTAAGATGCGCGAGTACAAGCGCACGCTGGTAGACGTGCTGCTGGTGGCATTCGCACCTGACAGCGAGGGCACAGTGGAAGCACAAGGCGGAGGAAGAGGACGCCAACGCAGCTGGGGCACCTCCAGCACCTCAGAAGGCAGGGTTAGCATGGCCGACATGTGGAAAAGCTTTGTCTGCCCCCTTCAACTTTTGGGTCTCCAAATTGGACACATGGTCTGAGCTTGCCCTTTACGCCTTGGAGGTGCTGGCCTGCCCTGCAGCCAGTGTATTGTCTGAACGTTTGTTTAGCATGGCTGGAACGGGTTATCACAGGTTATATTCGCCAATGTTTTTGGGTGTACCCTAATTTAAAAAATATATATATAAAAAAATGTAAAACCAAAAACCAGTGTAGGCTACCTCCTCCACCGCCGCTTCCACCTACACCGCCACATCCACTGCCTCTTCAACCTCCTACTCCAGACCTCGTCCTCCTAGATCAAGATTATTATTTTTAATTTTTACCTATTTTATGTTATTTAAAGTCATTTCCCTATCCACATTTGTTTGCAGAGCACTTGCCATGCTCTTAACCACATTTTGCTGGCATTTTCAGCCCTCTAGCCCTTTCCATGACATTTTGAGAGCCATTTTAGTGCTCAAAATTTGAGTTCAAGTTGACTTCAATGGGGCTCGGGTTCGGGGTCAAGTTCGGGTCCCGAACTTGAACTTTTTTGTGAAGTTCGGCCGAACCTGTCGAACCCGAACATCCAGGTGTCCGCTCAACTCTAGTCATCAGTCTATTCATAGAGGTTCAAATAAAATAAAGAAGTTATCCTTTTACCAATTCTGGTCATATTTCTGTGCCAAGGGATGTTCCATACAGGTGGATTTAAAGATGTTTTATCTACCAATCGAATCTAAAAATCTTAATAATATTTGTATTTGAAAGAATGTGTTCCAGCTAACCTTTTACATTTGGTGTAGAAAGGTACGCCTGCGTAGTTCTGGAGGGAGTTCTGGGGATTTTACAAACTGTATTTATGATAGATGTACCAGCAGAGCCTATAGTGTATATTAGTGTTGAGCAAATCGAAGTTAATGAAGTGGAATTTGATCTTAATTACAGGAAAAATTTGATTCGTTATGAACCCGAATTTCATCGCACTTCGTGGTAACATCAGTTTTTTTCTTAAATGGCTGCTGCACAGCTTCCAAAGTGAAAGTAAGAAGCCCAGGAATGAGGGATCACCCATAAGGCTGTGCAGCCAGCCTAACAGCAGCTATTCAGCCCCTTTGATGATACGGTGTTCACATTGTTTTATACATACGTAATTCTTGCCTCGATTCTCTAATTGTCGTTAAAAAGCGGTCTAATACTTCTGCTATAGGGGTGTCCACATTGTGTTATACACTGCGTGCAGAATTATTAGGCAAATGAGTATTTTGACCACATCATCCTCTTTATGCATGTTGTCTTACTCCAAGCTGTATAGGCTCGAAAGCCTACTACCAATTAAGCATATTAGGTGATGTGCATCTCTGTAATGAGAAGGGGTGTGGTCTAATGACATCAACACCCTATATTAGGTGTGCATAATTATTAGGCAACTTCCTTTCCTTTGGCAAAATGGGTCAAAAGAAGGACTTGACAGGCTCAGAAAAGTCAAAAATAGTGAGATATCTTGCAGAGGGATGCAGCACTCTTAAAATTGCAAAGCTTCTGAAGCGTGATCATCGAACAATCAAGCGTTTCATTCAAAATAGTCAACAGGGTCGCAAGAAGCGTGTGGAAAAACCAAGGCGCAAAATAACTGCCCATGAACTGAGAAAAGTCAAGCATGCAGCTGCCAAGATGCCACTTGCCACCAGTTTGGCCATATTTCAGAGCTGCAACATCACTGGAGTGCCCAAAAGCACAAGGTGTGCAATACTCAGAGACATGGCCAAGGTAAGAAAGGCTGAAAGACGACCACCACTGAACAAGACACACAAGCTGAAACGTCAAGACTGGGCCAAGAAATATCTCAAGACTGATTTTTCTAAGGTTTTATGGACTGATGAAATGAGAGTGAGTCTTGATGGGCCAGATGGATGGACCCGTGGCTGGATTGGTAAAGGGCAGAGAGCTCCAGTCCGACTCAGACGCCAGCAAGGTGGAGGTGGAGTACTGGTTTGGGCTGGTATCATCAAAGATGAGCTTGTGGGGCCTTTTCGGGTTGAGGATGGAGTCAAGCTCAACTGCCAGTCCTACTGCCAGTTTCTGGAAGACACCTTCTTCAAGCAGTGGTACAGGAAGAAGTCTGCATCCTTCAAGAAAAACATGATTTTCATGCAGGACAATGCTCCATCACACGCGTCCAAGTACTCCACAGCGTGGCTGGCAAGAAAGGGTATAAAAGAAGAAAATCTAATGACATGGCCTCCTTGTTCACCTGATCTGAACCCTATTGAGAACCTGTGGTCCATCATCAAATGTGAGATTTACAAGGAGGGAAAACAGTACACCTCTCTGAACAGTGTCTGGGAGGCTGTGGTTGCTGCTGCACGCAATGTTGATGGTGAACAGATCAAAACACTGACAGAATCCATGGATGGCAGGCTTTTGAGTGTCCTTGCAAAGAAAGGTGGCTATATTGGTCACTGATTTGTTTTTGTTTTGTTTTTGAATGTCAGAAATGTATATTTGTGAATGTTGAGATGTTATATTGGTTTCCCTGGTAAAAATAAATAATTGAAATGGGTATATATTTGTTTTTTGTTAAGTTGCCTAATAATTATGCACAGTAATAGTCACTTGCACACACAGATATCCCCCTAAAATAGCTAAAACTAAAAACTACTTCCAAAAATATTCAGCTTTGATATTAATGAGTTTTTTGGGTTCATTGAGAACATGGTTGTTGTTCAATAATAAAATTAATCCTCAAAAATACAACTTGCCTAATAATTCTGCACTCCCTGTAGATAAGAAATTCTATAAGCCTTGTTTCTGTAATTGGGGTGAATAAAGCACTCTAGTACTACTGCTTTTGGGGTGTCCACAGTGTGTTATAGATAAGTCATTATTTAACTCCTTAAATTCTGTAATTGCGGAATTCCATTAGGGCTTGGTTCTGTAATTGGGGCGAAAAAGTGGTCTATTTTTTCAATTATTTTGTTTTCTACCTTGTTTTACAGATAAGTAGTTCCATTAGGCCTTGATTCTCTAAATGGGGTTAAAAAGCAGACTAAGGCTGAATGCACACGGCCGTGTTCCGCGGCCGAGAGCGGTCCGTGGTATGCCGAGCTGGATTCCTGTTCACAGCAGAAGCGCACGGCGTTATTGGTTGCTATGACGCCGTGCGCTTCATGCCGCCGCTGCACTACAGTAATTCACTCGTAAGTGAATGGGTCCGGATTTAGTGCAGGTGCAATGCTTTCACATCACGCATTGCACCCGCATGGAATTCTCGCCCGTGTGAAATAATTTCCTCTCCCATTTGTAGCGCTGGCCAATCGCAGCGCTCAGCTCATAGCCTGAGAGAAAAAAAAAACTCTCAGGCTATGAGCTGAGCGCTGCGATTGGCCAGCACTCCAGCCTGGGAGAAGGAGACGCCGGCAGTCTCCACCCAGTTGAGCAGAACATATGAAGATACCGGAGCCTATACCGGGAGAACGGAGCGGCGCCCAGGGATAATAGTAAGTGCAGGGAGATCCCTGGGCGCCGCTCTCCATGTCTGTATACTTAGTTTAGATTTTTTATTCTAGTGAAAGGTCCTCTTTAAATTCGGTGAAGCAGCTGAATTGGATTTTTTTAAACTTTGCTCAACACTATTTATAATATACACTGCTCAAAAAAATAAAGGGAACACAAAAATAACACATTCTAGATTTGAGTTAATTAAATATTCTTCTGAAATACTTTGTTCTCTACATAGTTGAATGTGCTGACAACAAAATCACACAAGAATAAAAAAATGGAAATCAAATTTTTCAACCCATGGAGGTCTGGATTTGCATTCACACTCAAAATTAAAGTGGAAAAATACACTACAGGCTTATCCAACTTTGATTTAATGTCCTTAAAACAAGTCAAAATGAGGCTCAGTAGTGTGTGTGGCCTCCACGTGCCTGTATGACCTCCCTACAACGCCTGTGCATGCTCCTGATGAGGTGGCGGACGGTCTCCTGAGGGATCTTCTCCCAGACCTGGACTAAATCATCTGCCAACTCCTGGACAGTCTGTGGTGCAACGTGACGTTGGTGGATAGAGCTAGACATGATGTCCCAGATGTGCTCAATTGGATTCAGATCTGGGGAACGGGCGGGCCAGTCCATAGCATCAATGCCTTCGTCTTGCAGGAACTGCTGACACACTACAGCCACATGAGGTCTAGCATTATCTTGCATTAGGAGTAACCCAGGGCCAACCACACCAGCATATGGTCTCACAAGGGGTCTGAGGATCTCATCTCGGTACCTAATGGCAGTCAGGCTACCTCTGGCGAGCACATGGAGGGCTGTGAGGCCCTCCAAAGAAATGCCACCCCACACCATTACTGACCCAATGCCAAACCGGTCATGCTGGAGGATGTTGCAGGCAGCAGAACGTTCACCACGGCGTCTTCAGACTCTGTCACGTCTGTCACATGTGCTCAGTGTGAACCTGCTTTCATCTGTGAAGAGCACAGGGCGCCAGTGTCGAATTTGCCAATCTTGGTGTTCTCTGGCAAATGCCAAATGTCCTGCACGGTGTTGGGCTGTAAGCTCTGGCAGTGCTCCTCCTGTTCCTCTTTGCACAAAGGCGGAGGTAGCGGTCCTGCTGCTGGGTTGTTGCCCTCCTACCGCCTCCTCCACGTCTCCTGATGTACTGGCCTGTCTCCAGGTAGCGCCTCCATGCTCTGGACACTACGCTGACAGACACAGCAAACCTTCTTGCCACAGCTCGCATTGATGTGCCATCCTGGATAAGCTGCACTACCTGAGCCACTTGTGTGGGTTGTAGACTCCGTCTCATGCTACCACTAGAGTGAAAGCACCGCCAGCATTCAAAAGTGACCAAAACATCAGCCAGGAAGCATAGGAACTGAGAAGTGGTCTGGGGTCACCACCTGCAGAACCACTCCTTTATTGGGGGTGTCTTGCTAATTGCCTATAATTTCCACCTGTTGTCTATCCCATTTGCACAACAGCATGTGAAATTGATTGTCACTCAGTGTTGCTTCCTAAGTGGACAGTTTGATTTCACAGAAGTGTGATTGACTTGGAGTTACATTGTGTTGTTTAAGTGTTCCCTTTATTTTTTTGAGCAGTGTATTAATGATACCGATCTGCATTGAAAAGTATCATCTGTATTGCATAAATGTATGATATGCCATGTTGGATATGTAATATGTAATGTGTTATATATGCGCTGTGTGGCTCATACTCTGCTGGGAAGCATCAGCTGAGGTACCACAAGGGAAAGTATTGCATTAGGGAGGATAAAATGCCCTGAATGCACAGGCCCTGAACATAGCTATCTAATAATGGGAAATGTTGCAGATAGCCTGCAATGCTATATTGGTGCTCAGGGGGAGTCATACTACTGTGGGCAGGATGCTATGGACATTACAGATGAACTGCACTGGGAATAGTGAGAAATGCCCTGTGGATATACAGCCTGTGATAAATGTATTGCTTTGAAAATGTAAGTTAGAACCAGGTTGATATCACCTTCTGGCCAGTTGCATTATTACTGTTGGATAATATGTATGGATATACAAGGACCTTTTGAACATGTGATTTCATCTTTTTCAGCTGGTTCGTGACCTTGAAGTAGGGTCCTACCCTGTTGTATGTAGTATGAAGAACTTCAGCACAGTCTTAGGCAGTGGCGTACCTTCAATAGAGGGAGAGCACGCAACTGCTATGGGGCCCCTGGGGGAAGGAGGCCCTTGGTGAAGCATAGACCATGCACAATAATTACACTTATATAGTTATCTGTGAGTAGGGTTGCCACCTTTCCCAACAAAAAATACCGGCCAAGTTAAGCCACACCCCAAAGGGGGTGGTGGTTGTGGGGGCATGGCTTAACACAGGGTCATAATGTGGCTCCCAGTATTAATAGTGCCCCCATTAATATTAATGCTCCCCATTAGTGCCTCCAGTAATAGTAAGGCCTGTATTAGTGCCCCCCAGAATTAATAATGCCCCCCATTAGTGCCCCTAGTAATAGTAATGGCTATTAGTGCCCCCCAGAATTAATAATGCCCCCATTAGTGCCACCAGTAATAGTAATGTCTCCATTAGTGCCCACCACAATGATTAATAACAGTCCATATAGAGAAATACCGGCAATTATTATTGACGGTAGAAATAAATCACTGATCACCAGCACTAAATTACCAGCCAGGTGGCAACTCTACTCAGATCAGACCCTCAATTCTCATCAGATCCCCAATCCTCAGCAGACCCCACAATCAGAACCACAAACTTCATCAGCCTCACATCAAACCCCCCTTCCCCGCCACAGATCAGACAAAAATAAAAAAAAACTTGTCTCCTGCACTGTGCGGCACTGCCACTCGCCACTCCCTGGTCTTTTTCTGGTCTATGGTGGACCATAATGGAAGCGGTCATTAGCAGTCACTCTATAAGACACACTACAATTTTTCCACCACTTATATAGACAATAGTCACCTATATACATTAAAACTTTTTTGGCTTTAAAAAGACTGCAACAAGCAGTTGAAACGTTGCTGACACTGGGTTGAATAAATCACTGTTTTATACGCTACGTTGGAGTGCTACCATGCTTTTCTTCACATATCGCTTTGGATCTTGGTTGCTGGTCTTTGCCGGATTTTCACCCGCCTGATATAGTGTGCTGCTTCTAACGTTCCCGTTATATGGGGTTTTGCTCTGGTAGACAGGCTAGTGGACGCAGTATAGAGGTAATCACAAAGTCTTTAACTTAAACAGTTTGGTGTTTATTCACACATAAAGAAAAACAAAATGACCATTCAAAGTCTTGGTGTTTGTTCACACCATGCAATGTCCATAGAACAAAATCTTCACCTGGTCAGCAGTTTTCCATCCGCATTCCACAGCAGGTTTTAGGGGCCTGTTTCCCTGCATGCGGCTCTCAGCCCTTTAGCACGGCACAAATTCACAGGTCCCAAAACCACAGAGACTCCCTAGTTTCTCTGTCAGATGGAGGAAAAACCACACCCAGCTGAGACTGCTGGCTGGGTTTTATATAGGCCCGGCCTGGAGTGTGGGGAGGAGCCACCCACCCAGCACTTTGACTACTCCCAGTAAGAGCCAGCCTGGATTGGCTTTACAGCCATACTAACAACAAAACAGTGTCAGTCAGCACTAGCTGCCGGTGACACTTAAAACTACCGGCTCTTACCTCACCGAGGCCAGGAATCTCGGTGACACATACCTTCCATCAATGACGGCCCCTTGCGCCTTCCTACAATATATATATATATATATATATATATATATATTGAAGGCTGCTTGCAGCCTGTAATTGTGGGAGGAGAGCACTTACCCTATTTAAACCCCCTCCTACAAGCAGGAGGGCGCCCGTTTCTTGCATGGTTCTCACCTCGGCAGATCCGTGATGTCACTTCCGGTTCCCATGTCTTTCGTTTGTTCCTGCAGAGCGGCGCTAGCGGTAAGTAAGTGCTTCGGCACATCCATGCGGCCTCCCACCAGCACCAGGCGCTTCTCCCCCTGCCCCGTCTGCCTTCCGCCCGAACACGCCATGCAACCGGGATGGGCCTCCAGGCATCACTCGGGGTTCCGGTCGGCGTCCACGGACGTCGCGGCCAGACGGCTTCCCCTCCAGGTACTTTGGCTCAGCCAGCACAGACGTCGCGGCTGGCGGGTCTGTCCGTCACGGGGGCGGAGTTCAGAAGCCGCGCCCACTATCCTAGGCTGGCTGGGCTCAGGCAGCAAACGGGACTCCGTGCAGTCGTGACATGGGTCCAACGGGGTCTCGGGCACCGCCTGGGCTTCCAGTGGGGGGGGAGAGGCTTCACAGCCGGTCGTTCCTGCGGCAGTCACTCTCTCCCTCTGAAGTTCGTGCGGGGGTCATGATGGTCCGGGGATCCCGAGGGGGGGGGGGGCTGGCGGCCGCAGACAGCCAATACCTCTGTTTCAGCAGGCTCATGCAGAGTGTGCCGCGTTCTCCAGCCACTGCAGGTCAGCAGCTGGTGTTGTCTGACTGTCGGTTGCTGCCCTTAACCCCTGCTCTGCCAAAAAGGGAAAAGGAAATAGCAGTCATCTGATGGCATCCTGTTGTTCAATACCAGGCTGAGCGCCTGCCAACTGCGCCAATACATTGGCCAATCAACCCCTGGGGGACTGAGGGCAGTCGTTCCTTGAGGTCAGGGGTCTGTTGCCTGGGCCTCGCGCCGGTGCGGCTGTCCTTAGGTCACCCAGGGGTCCCGCTCCCCAAATCACTCAGGGTAACGACATTCCGTGGTACCGCCCTAGCATCACGTGTTTCCCGATCCGCACGGTTGTCTTATCGTCTGCAACCACCAGATGTCATTTGTCCCCTGAATCGCCCAGGTTCAATGTCATCCCCGATTCGCCCTGAATCGCTCAGGTGCAATGTCTTCCCTGGATCGCTCAGGTGCAATTCTTCCCTGAACTCGCTCAGGTTAATGTCTCCCTGAATCGCTCAGGTGTAATGTCTCCCTGAATCGCTCAGGTGTAATGTCTCCCTGAATCGCTCAGGTGTAATGTCTCCCTGAATCGCTCAGGTGTAATGTCTCCCCGGATCGCTCAGGTGTAATGTCTCCCCGGATCGCTCAGGTGTAATGTCTCCCCGGATCGCTCAGGTGTAATGTCTCCCCGGATCGCTCAGGTGTAATGTCTCCCCGGATCGCTCAGGTGTAATGTCTCCCCGGATCGCTCAGGTGTAATGTCTCCCCGGATCGCTCAAGTGTTATGTCTCTCCTGAATCTCTCAAATGTTATGTCTCCCCGTAATCTCTCAAGTGGTAGGTCTCCCCTGAATCTCTCAGGTGTTATGTCTCCCCTGAATCTCTCAAGTGTTATGTCTCCCTGGAATCGCTCAGGTGTCATGTCTTCCCGGATCCCTGAATCGATCAAGTGTCATGTTTTCCTCAAAACACAGGTGTCATGTTCCTAGAATCGCAGGTGTCATGTTTTTCCCCAAATCGCAGGTGTCATGTCTTCCCTGATTCAGTCAGGTTTGTCTTCCCTGAGTCGCTCAGGCGTCGTGTTTTTCTCCAAATTGCAGGTGTCATTTACCCAAGAATCGCAGGTGTCATGTCTTCCCTGAATCACTCAGGGTTATGTTTTCTCCAATTCACGGATGTCATGTTCCCAAAATCGCATGTGCCATGTCTTCCCTGGGTGACTCGGGGGTCAGGTCCCCTGAATTGCTCTGGTGTTGCCTCCCCTTAGTCACTTAGGGGTGATGTTCCCTGAATCGCTCGGGTCTGGTGTTCTCTGAATCACTCAGGTCTGGTGTGTTCCCTGAATCACTCTGGTGTTGCCTCCCCTTAGTCACTTAGGGGTGATGTTCCCTGAATCGCTAGGGTCTGGTGTTCCCTGAATCATTCAGGTCTGGTGTGTTCCCTGAATCGCTCAGGTCTGGTGTGTTCCCTGAATCGCTCAGGTCTGGTGTGTTCCCTGAATCGCTCAGGTCTGGTGTGTTCCCTGAATCGCTCAGGTCTGGTGTGTTCCCTGAATCGTTCAGGTCTGGTGTGTTCCCTGAATCGCTCAGGTCTGGTGTGTTCCCTGAATCGCTCAGGTCTGGTGTGTTCCCTGAATCGCTCAGGTCTGGTGTGTTCCCTGAATCGTTCAGGTCTGGTGTGTTCCCTGAATCGCTCAGGTCTGGTGTGTTCCCTGAATCGCTCAGGTCTGGTGTGTTCCCTGAATCGCTCAGGTCTGGTGTGTTCCCTGAATCGCTCGGGTCTGGTGTTTCCTGAGTCGCTCAGGTGTCATGTTTTCCCTGATTCGCTCAGGTGCCATGTTCTCCCTCATTCGGGTTTTGTTTTTCCTTCCTCTTCCAGGTCGGTTGTTCCCAGATTGCACATTTTCCTGAACAGTCTGGTTATGTATTCCCCTGATTCACTCAGGTCAGGTGGGCCTGATCCGCTCAGGCTTCTGTTTCCCTGGTCTCCCAGTGGGTAGGTAGTGGCCGGGTCCAACCAGGTTCTAGGTACTGCCCGACCCACCCAGGTGTCCGTCATCTTCATGAAGGTGTATGTCATTGCCTGCTTCACTTAGGATTCCATGTTGCCTGAACCGCTCAGGATTCAATGCATCGCTGGAGTTGCGCAGGTTCCATGCATCAGCCTGTAGCGCTCGGGGGTTTGTTCAGCAACATCCGGCTGGTTCCTGGTTACCCGATTCGTGTCCGGCGTGTCTGGATTCCTGTTCCGCAGGTTGTGGCATGCAGCGCGACTTTGGGCTCTGAGTCTGACTCTCCAGGGTCACCCAGCAGTTGGCCATGGCGTCCAGGCTGCATCCTGGTTCTCCGTCGCCTCTTTCCAGTGCCACCAGATCGCACCTCTCTCCGGGTCTCGTACCAACGCAAGCTTATTTTCATGTAAGCAGGCCTCAGGCCACCGGAATTTCGATCCATCCTCAATTGTGTCGCAGGGCTCCTCCGTGCCCGGTCACTCCACGGTGCCGGGTTTCAGGTAAGTTCCAGCCGGGTTGCGGCGTGACGCTTCTCCGCAGCTCAGAGCCTTCCTTCATTCATCACGAGCCTCCATTTCTAGGTCTCCGGTATCGCCGGAGAGTTGGCAGCACTGTCCGTTGATTCGGTTGGGTTGCGATCCTTTCTATACCATGTTCATTCCTGTTTCCTTATGATTCTCAGGTTCATGTATTTCCAGGTTAGCTCAAAGAATTCACGTGTTTACCCTTTCACCCAGGTCTAATTCCCCGGAGTCGCGTGGGTTTTTCGTGTTTCCTGGATCGCTCGGGTTCATGCATTTCCCTGAGTCGCTCGGGTCCATGTTTTACCTGAATCACTCGGGTTTCATGTTCCAGAATCGCCCGGGTTCATGTGTTCTGGATCGCTCAGGGTTGTGTATGTGCCCAGGTCACTCAGGTTTACGTTTTCCCCGAATCACTCAGGTCAGGTGTTTCCCTGAATCGCTCAGGTTTAGGTATTTCCCTGAATCGCTCAGGTTTTGTATTTTTCCTGTCTCTTTCAGGTTGCCGGTATTTCCAGGTCGTATGTTTTCCTGATTTCCCCCAGGTTACGTATTTCCCTGAATCACGCAGGTTTTGTATTTTCCTGTCTCTTTCAGGTTGGCGGTATTTCCAGGTCGTATGTTTTCCTGAAGCACCCAGGTTACGTATTCCCTGAATCGCTCAGGTCTTTTTGCCCACAGGTTGTTCGCATTTGCATGATTCTCTCAGCTCTTTTTCCCGCAGGTTGTTCGCATTTGCCTGATTCGCTCAGGTATTTTTCCCACAGGTTGTTCGCATTTGCCTGAAAAAAATAAAGGGATCACGAAAATAACACATTCTAGATTTGAGTTAATTAAATATTCTTCTGAAATACTTTGTTCTCTACATAGTTGAATGTGCTGACAACAAAATCACACAAGAATAAAAAAATGGAAATCAAATTTTTCAACCCATGGAGGTCTGGATTTGCATTCACACTCAAAATTAAAGTGGAAAAATACACTACAGGCTTATCCAACTTTGATTTAATGTCCTTAAAACAAGTCAAAATGAGGCTCAGTAGTGTGTGTGGCCTCCACGTGCCTGTATGACCTCCCTACAACGCCTGTGCATGCTCCTGATGAGGTGGCGGACGGTCTCCTGAGGGATCTTCTCCCAGACCTGGACTAAATCATCTGCCAACTCCTGGACAGTCTGTGGTGCAACGTGACGTTGGTGGATAGAGCTAGACATGATGTCCCAGATGTGCTCAATTGGATTCAGATCTGGGGAACGGGCGGGCCAGTCCATAGCATCAATGCCTTCGTCTTGCAGGAACTGCTGACACACTACAGCCACATGAGGTCTAGCATTATCTTGCATTAGGAGTAACCCAGGGCCAACCACACCAGCATATGGTCTCACAAGGGGTCTGAGGATCTCATCTCGGTACCTAATGGCAGTCAGGCTACCTCTGGCGAGCACATGGAGGGCTGTGAGGCCCTCCAAAGAAATGCCACCCCACACCATTACTGACCCAATGCCAAACCGGTCATGCTGGAGGATGTTGCAGGCAGCAGAACGTTCACCACGGCGTCTTCAGACTCTGTCACGTCTGTCACATGTGCTCAGTGTGAACCTGCTTTCATCTGTGAAGAGCACAGGGCGCCAGTGTCGAATTTGCCAATCTTGGTGTTCTCTGGCAAATGCCAAATGTCCTGCACGGTGTTGGGCTGTAAGCTCTGGCAGTGCTCCTCCTGTTCCTCTTTGCACAAAGGCGGAGGTAGCGGTCCTGCTGCTGGGTTGTTGCCCTCCTACCGCCTCCTCCACGTCTCCTGATGTACTGGCCTGTCTCCAGGTAGCGCCTCCATGCTCTGGACACTACGCTGACAGACACAGCAAACCTTCTTGCCACAGCTCGCATTGATGTGCCATCCTGGATAAGCTGCACTACCTGAGCCACTTGTGTGGGTTGTAGACTCCGTCTCATGCTACCACTAGAGTGAAAGCACCGCCAGCATTCAAAAGTGACCAAAACATCAGCCAGGAAGCATAGGAACTGAGAAGTGGTCTGGGGTCACCACCTGCAGAACCACTCCTTTATTGGGGGTGTCTTGCTAATTGCCTATAATTTCCACCTGTTGTCTATCCCATTTGCACAACAGCATGTGAAATTGATTGTCACTCAGTGTTGCTTCCTAAGTGGACAGTTTGATTTCACAGAAGTGTGATTGACTTGGAGTTACATTGTGTTGTTTAAGTGTTCCCTTTATTTTTTTGAGCAGTGTATTAATGATACCGATCTGCATTGAAAAGTATCATCTGTATTGCATAAATGTATGATATGCCATGTTGGATATGTAATATGTAATGTGTTATATATGCGCTGTGTGGCTCATACTCTGCTGGGAAGCATCAGCTGAGGTACCACAAGGGAAAGTATTGCATTAGGGAGGATAAAATGCCCTGAATGCACAGGCCCTGAACATAGCTATCTAATAATGGGAAATGTTGCAGATAGCCTGCAATGCTATATTGGTGCTCAGGGGGAGTCATACTACTGTGGGCAGGATGCTATGGACATTACAGATGAACTGCACTGGGAATAGTGAGAAATGCCCTGTGGATATACAGCCTGTGATAAATGTATTGCTTTGAAAATGTAAGTTAGAACCAGGTTGATATCACCTTCTGGCCAGTTGCATTATTACTGTTGGATAATATGTATGGATATACAAGGACCTTTTGAACATGTGATTTCATCTTTTTCAGCTGGTTCGTGACCTTGAAGTAGGGTCCTACCCTGTTGTATGTAGTATGAAGAACTTCAGCACAGTCTTAGGCAGTGGCGTACCTTCAATAGAGGGAGAGCACGCAACTGCTATGGGGCCCCTGGGGGAAGGAGGCCCTCGGTGAAGCATAGACCATGCACAATAATTACACTTATATAGTTATCTGTGAGTAGGGTTGCCACCTTTCCCAACAAAAAATACCGGCCAAGTTAAGCCACACCCCAAAGGGGGTGGTGGTTGTGGGGGCATGGCTTAACACAGGGTCATAATGTGGCTCCCAGTATTAATAGTGCCCCCATTAATATTAATGCTCCCCATTAGTGCCTCCAGTAATAGTAAGGCCTGTATTAGTGCCCCCCAGAATTAATAATGCCCCCCATTAGTGCCCCTAGTAATAGTAATGGCTATTAGTGCCCCCCAGAATTAATAATGCCCCCATTAGTGCCACCAGTAATAGTAATGTCTCCATTAGTGCCCACCACAATGATTAATAACAGTCCATATAGAGAAATACCGGCAATTATTATTGACGGTAGAAATAAATCACTGATCACCAGCACTAAATTACCAGCCAGGTGGCAACTCTACTCAGATCAGACCCTCAATTCTCATCAGATCCCCAATCCTCAGCAGACCCCACAATCAGAACCACAAACTTCATCAGCCTCACATCAAACCCCCCTTCCCCGCCACAGATCAGACAAAAATAAAAAAAAACTTGTCTCCTGCACTGTGCGGCACTGCCACTCGCCACTCCCTGGTCTTTTTCTGGTCTATGGTGGACCATAATGGAAGCGGTCATTAGCAGTCACTCTATAAGACACACTACAATTTTTCCACCACTTATATAGACAATAGTCACCTATATACATTAAAACTTTTTTGGCTTTAAAAAGACTGCAACAAGCAGTTGAAACGTTGCTGACACTGGGTTGAATAAATCACTGTTTTATACGCTACGTTGGAGTGCTACCATGCTTTTCTTCACATATCGCTTTGGATCTTGGTTGCTGGTCTTTGCCGGATTTTCACCCGCCTGATATAGTGTGCTGCTTCTAACGTTCCCGTTATATGGGGTTTTGCTCTGGTAGACAGGCTAGTGGACGCAGTATAGAGGTAATCACAAAGTCTTTAACTTAAACAGTTTGGTGTTTATTCACACATAAAGAAAAACAAAATGACCATTCAAAGTCTTGGTGTTTGTTCACACCATGCAATGTCCATAGAACAAAATCTTCACCTGGTCAGCAGTTTTCCATCCGCATTCCACAGCAGGTTTTAGGGGCCTGTTTCCCTGCATGCGGCTCTCAGCCCTTTAGCACGGCACAAATTCACAGGTCCCAAAACCACAGAGACTCCCTAGTTTCTCTGTCAGATGGAGGAAAAACCACACCCAGCTGAGACTGCTGGCTGGGTTTTATATAGGCCCGGCCTGGAGTGTGGGGAGGAGCCACCCACCCAGCACTTTGACTACTCCCAGTAAGAGCCAGCCTGGATTGGCTTTACAGCCATACTAACAACAAAACAGTGTCAGTCAGCACTAGCTGCCGGTGACACTTAAAACTACCGGCTCTTACCTCACCGAGGCCAGGAATCTCGGTGACACATACCTTCCATCAATGACGGCCCCTTGCGCCTTCCTACAATATATATATATATATATATATATATATTGAAGGCTGCTTGCAGCCTGTAATTGTGGGAGGAGAGCACTTACCCTATTTAAACCCCCTCCTACAAGCAGGAGGGCGCCCGTTTCTTGCATGGTTCTCACCTCGGCAGATCCGTGATGTCACTTCCGGTTCCCATGCCTTTCGTTTGTTCCTGCAGAGCGGCGCTAGCGGTAAGTAAGTGCTTCGGCACATCCATGCGGCCTCCCACCAGCACCAGGCGCTTCTCCCCCTGCCCCGTCTGCCTTCCGCCCGAACACGCCATGCAACCGGGATGGGCCTCCAGGCATCACTCGGGGTTCCGGTCGGCGTCCACGGACGTCGCGGCCAGACGGCTTCCCCTCCAGGTACTTTGGCTCAGCCAGCACAGACGTCGCGGCTGGCGGGTCTGTCCGTCATGGGGGCGGAGTTCAGAAGCCGCGCCCACTATCCTAGGCTGGCTGGGCTCAGGCAGCAAACGGGACTCCGTGCAGTCGTGACATGGGTCCAACGGGGTCTCGGGCACCGCCTGGGCTTCCAGTGGGGGGGGAGAGGCTTCACAGCCGGTCGTTCCTGCGGCAGTCACTCTCTCCCTCTGAAGTTCGTGCGGGGGTCATGGTCCGGGGATCCCGAGGGGGGGGGGGGGCTGGCGGCCGCAGACAGCCAATACCTCTGTTTCAGCAGGCTCATGCAGAGTGTGCCGCGTTCTCCAGCCACTGCAGGTCAGCAGCTGGTGTTGTCTGTCTGTCGGTTGCTGCCCTTAACCCCTGCTCTGCCAAAAAGGGAAAAGGAAATAGCAGTCATCTGATGGCATCCTGTTGTTCAATACCAGGCTGAGCGCCTGCCAACTGCGCCAATACATTGGCCAATCAACCCCTGGGGGACTGAGGGCAGTCGTTCCTTGAGGTCAGGGGTCTGTTGCCTGGGCCTCGCGCCGGTGTGGCTGTCCTTAGGTCACCCAGGGGTCCCGCTCCCCAAATCACTCAGGGTAACGACATTCCGTGGTACCGCCCTAGCATCACGTGTTTCCCGATCCGCACGGTTGTCTTATCGTCTGCAACCACCAGATGTCATTTGTCCCCTGAATCGCCCAGGTTCAATGTCATCCCCGATTCGCCCTGAATCGCTCAGGTGCAATGTCTTCCCTGGATCGCTCAGGTGCAATTCTTCCCTGAACTCGCTCAGGTTAATGTCTCCCTGAATCGCTCAGGTGTAATGTCTCCCTGAATCGCTCAGGTGTAATGTCTCCCTGAATCGCTCAGGTGTAATGTCTCCCTGAATCGCTCAGGTGTAATGTCTCCCCGGATCGCTCAGGTGTAATGTCTCCCCGGATCGCTCAGGTGTAATGTCTCCCCGGATCGCTCAGGTGTAATGTCTCCCCGGATCGCTCAGGTGTAATGTCTCCCCGGATCGCTCAGGTGTAATGTCTCCCCGGATCGCTCAGGTGTAATGTCTCCCCGGATCGCTCAAGTGTTATGTCTCTCCTGAATCTCTCAAATGTTATGTCTCCCCGTAATCTCTCAAGTGGTAGGTCTCCCCTGAATCTCTCAGGTGTTATGTCTCCCCTGAATCTCTCAAGTGTTATGTCTCCCTGGAATCGCTCAGGTGTCATGTCTTCCCGGATCCCTGAATCGATCAAGTGTCATGTTTTCCTCAAAACACAGGTGTCATGTTCCTAGAATCGCAGGTGTCATGTTTTTCCCCAAATCGCAGGTGTCATGTCTTCCCTGATTCAGTCAGGTTTGTCTTCCCTGAGTCGCTCAGGCGTCGTGTTTTTCTCCAAATTGCAGGTGTCATTTACCCAAGAATCGCAGGTGTCATGTCTTCCCTGAATCACTCAGGGTTATGTTTTCTCCAATTCACGGATGTCATGTTCCCAAAATCGCATGTGCCATGTCTTCCCTGGGTGACTCGGGGGTCAGGTCCCCTGAATTGCTCTGGTGTTGCCTCCCCTTAGTCACTTAGGGGTGATGTTCCCTGAATCGCTCGGGTCTGGTGTTCTCTGAATCACTCAGGTCTGGTGTGTTCCCTGAATCACTCTGGTGTTGCCTCCCCTTAGTCACTTAGGGGTGATGTTCCCTGAATCGCTAGGGTCTGGTGTTCCCTGAATCATTCAGGTCTGGTGTGTTCCCTGAATCGCTCAGGTCTGGTGTGTTCCCTGAATCGCTCAGGTCTGGTGTGTTCCCTGAATCGCTCAGGTCTGGTGTGTTCCCTGAATCGCTCAGGTCTGGTGTGTTCCCTGAATCGCTCAGGTCTGGTGTGTTCCCTGAATCGCTCAGGTCTGGTGTGTTCCCTGAATCGCTCAGGTCTGGTGTGTTCCCTGAATCGCTCAGGTCTGGTGTGTTCCCTGAATCGTTCAGGTCTGGTGTGTTCCCTGAATCGTTCAGGTCTGGTGTGTTCCCTGAATCGCTCAGGTCTGGTGTGTTCCCTGAATCGCTCAGGTCTGGTGTGTTCCCTGAATCGCTCAGGTCTGGTGTGTTCCCTGAATCGCTCGGGTCTGGTGTTTCCTGAGTCGCTCAGGTGTCATGTTTTCCCTGATTCGCTCAGGTGCCATGTTCTCCCTCATTCGGGTTTTGTTTTTCCTTCCTCTTCCAGGTCGGTTGTTCCCAGATTGCACATTTTCCTGAACAGTCTGGTTATGTATTCCCCTGATTCACTCAGGTCAGGTGGGCCTGATCCGCTCAGGCTTCTGTTTCCCTGGTCTCCCAGTGGGTAGGTAGTGGCCGGGTCCAACCAGGTTCTAGGTACTGCCCGACCCACCCAGGTGTCCGTCATCTTCATGAAGGTGTATGTCATTGCCTGCTTCACTTAGGATTCCATGTTGCCTGAACCGCTCAGGATTCAATGCATCGCTGGAGTTGCGCAGGTTCCATGCATCAGCCTGTAGCGCTCGGGGGTTTGTTCAGCAACATCCGGCTGGTTCCTGGTTACCCGATTCGTGTCCGGCGTGTCTGGATTCCTGTTCCGCAGGTTGTGGCATGCAGCGCGACTTTGGGCTCTGAGTCTGACTCTCCAGGGTCACCCAGCAGTTGGCCATGGCGTCCAGGCTGCATCCTGGTTCTCCGTCGCCTCTTTCCAGTGCCACCAGATCGCACCTCTCTCCGGGTCTCGTACCAACGCAAGCTTATTTTCATGTAAGCAGGCCTCAGGCCACCGGAATTTCGATCCATCCTCAATTGTGTCGCAGGGCTCCTCCGTGCCCGGTCACTCCACGGTGCCGGGTTTCAGGTAAGTTCCAGCCGGGTTGCGGCGTGACGCTTCTCCGCAGCTCAGAGCCTTCCTTCATTCATCACGAGCCTCCATTTCTAGGTCTCCGGTATCGCCGGAGAGTTGGCAGCACTGTCCGTTGATTCGGTTGGGTTGCGATCCTTTCTATACCATGTTCATTCCTGTTTCCTTATGATTCTCAGGTTCATGTATTTCCCAGGTTAGCTCAAAGAATTCACGTGTTTACCCTTTCACCCAGGTCTAATTCCCCGGAGTCGCGTGGGTTTTTCGTGTTTCCTGGATCGCTCGGGTTCATGCATTTCCCTGAGTCGCTCGGGTCCATGTTTTACCTGAATCACTCGGGTTTCATGTTCCAGAATCGCCCGGGTTCATGTGTTCTGGATCGCTCAGGGTTGTGTATGTGCCCAGGTCACTCAGGTTTACGTTTTCCCCGAATCACTCAGGTCAGGTGTTTCCCTGAATCGCTCAGGTTTAGGTATTTCCCTGAATCGCTCAGGTTTTGTATTTTTCCTGTCTCTTTCAGGTTGCCGGTATTTCCAGGTCGTATGTTTTCCTGATTTCCCCCAGGTTACGTATTTCCCTGAATCACGCAGGTTTTGTATTTTCCTGTCTCTTTCAGGTTGGCGGTATTTCCAGGTCGTATGTTTTCCTGAAGCACCCAGGTTACGTATTCCCTGAATCGCTCAGGTCTTTTTGCCCACAGGTTGTTCGCATTTGCATGATTCTCTCAGCTCTTTTTCCCGCAGGTTGTTCGCATTTGCCTGATTCGCTCAGGTATTTTTCCCACAGGTTGTTCGCATTTGCCTGAAAAAAATAAAGGGAACACAAAAATAACACATTCTAGATTTGAGTTAATTAAATATTCTTCTGAAATACTTTGTTCTCTACATAGTTGAATGTGCTGACAACAAAATCACACAAGAATAAAAAAATGGAAATCAAATTTTTCAACCCATGGAGGTCTGGATTTGCATTCACACTCAAAATTAAAGTGGAAAAATACACTACAGGCTTATCCAACTTTGATTTAATGTCCTTAAAACAAGTCAAAATGAGGCTCAGTAGTGTGTGTGGCCTCCACGTGCCTGTATGACCTCCCTACAACGCCTGTGCATGCTCCTGATGAGGTGGCGGACGGTCTCCTGAGGGATCTTCTCCCAGACCTGGACTAAATCATCTGCCAACTCCTGGACAGTCTGTGGTGCAACGTGACGTTGGTGGATAGAGCTAGACATGATGTCCCAGATGTGCTCAATTGGATTCAGATCTGGGGAACGGGCGGGCCAGTCCATAGCATCAATGCCTTCGTCTTGCAGGAACTGCTGACACACTACAGCCACATGAGGTCTAGCATTATCTTGCATTAGGAGTAACCCAGGGCCAACCACACCAGCATATGGTCTCACAAGGGGTCTGAGGATCTCATCTCGGTACCTAATGGCAGTCAGGCTACCTCTGGCGAGCACATGGAGGGCTGTGAGGCCCTCCAAAGAAATGCCACCCCACACCATTACTGACCCAATGCCAAACCGGTCATGCTGGAGGATGTTGCAGGCAGCAGAACGTTCACCACGGCGTCTTCAGACTCTGTCACGTCTGTCACATGTGCTCAGTGTGAACCTGCTTTCATCTGTGAAGAGCACAGGGCGCCAGTGTCGAATTTGCCAATCTTGGTGTTCTCTGGCAAATGCCAAATGTCCTGCACGGTGTTGGGCTGTAAGCTCTGGCAGTGCTCCTCCTGTTCCTCTTTGCACAAAGGCGGAGGTAGCGGTCCTGCTGCTGGGTTGTTGCCCTCCTACCGCCTCCTCCACGTCTCCTGATGTACTGGCCTGTCTCCAGGTAGCGCCTCCATGCTCTGGACACTACGCTGACAGACACAGCAAACCTTCTTGCCACAGCTCGCATTGATGTGCCATCCTGGATAAGCTGCACTACCTGAGCCACTTGTGTGGGTTGTAGACTCCGTCTCATGCTACCACTAGAGTGAAAGCACCGCCAGCATTCAAAAGTGACCAAAACATCAGCCAGGAAGCATAGGAACTGAGAAGTGGTCTGGGGTCACCACCTGCAGAACCACTCCTTTATTGGGGGTGTCTTGCTAATTGCCTATAATTTCCACCTGTTGTCTATCCCATTTGCACAACAGCATGTGAAATTGATTGTCACTCAGTGTTGCTTCCTAAGTGGACAGTTTGATTTCACAGAAGTGTGATTGACTTGGAGTTACATTGTGTTGTTTAAGTGTTCCCTTTATTTTTTTGAGCAGTGTATTAATGATACCGATCTGCATTGAAAAGTATCATCTGTATTGCATAAATGTATGATATGCCATGTTGGATATGTAATATGTAATGTGTTATATATGCGCTGTGTGGCTCATACTCTGCTGGGAAGCATCAGCTGAGGTACCACAAGGGAAAGTATTGCATTAGGGAGGATAAAATGCCCTGAATGCACAGGCCCTGAACATAGCTATCTAATAATGGGAAATGTTGCAGATAGCCTGCAATGCTATATTGGTGCTCAGGGGGAGTCATACTACTGTGGGCAGGATGCTATGGACATTACAGATGAACTGCACTGGGAATAGTGAGAAATGCCCTGTGGATATACAGCCTGTGATAAATGTATTGCTTTGAAAATGTAAGTTAGAACCAGGTTGATATCACCTTCTGGCCAGTTGCATTATTACTGTTGGATAATATGTATGGATATACAAGGACCTTTTGAACATGTGATTTCATCTTTTTCAGCTGGTTCGTGACCTTGAAGTAGGGTCCTACCCTGTTGTATGTAGTATGAAGAACTTCAGCACAGTCTTAGGCAGTGGCGTACCTTCAATAGAGGGAGAGCACGCAACTGCTATGGGGCCCCTGGGGGAAGGAGGCCCTCGGTGAAGCATAGACCATGCACAATAATTACACTTATATAGTTATCTGTGAGTAGGGTTGCCACCTTTCCCAACAAAAAATACCGGCCAAGTTAAGCCACACCCCAAAGGGGGTGGTGGTTGTGGGGGCATGGCTTAACACAGGGTCATAATGTGGCTCCCAGTATTAATAGTGCCCCCATTAATATTAATGCTCCCCATTAGTGCCTCCAGTAATAGTAAGGCCTGTATTAGTGCCCCCCAGAATTAATAATGCCCCCCATTAGTGCCCCTAGTAATAGTAATGGCTATTAGTGCCCCCCAGAATTAATAATGCCCCCATTAGTGCCACCAGTAATAGTAATGTCTCCATTAGTGCCCACCACAATGATTAATAACAGTCCATATAGAGAAATACCGGCAATTATTATTGACGGTAGAAATAAATCACTGATCACCAGCACTAAATTACCAGCCAGGTGGCAACTCTACTCAGATCAGACCCTCAATTCTCATCAGATCCCCAATCCTCAGCAGACCCCACAATCAGAACCACAAACTTCATCAGCCTCACATCAAACCCCCCTTCCCCGCCACAGATCAGACAAAAATAAAAAAAAACTTGTCTCCTGCACTGTGCGGCACTGCCACTCGCCACTCCCTGGTCTTTTTCTGGTCTATGGTGGACCATAATGGAAGCGGTCATTAGCAGTCACTCTATAAGACACACTACAATTTTTCCACCACTTATATAGACAATAGTCACCTATATACATTAAAACTTTTTTGGCTTTAAAAAGACTGCAACAAGCAGTTGAAACGTTGCTGACACTGGGTTGAATAAATCACTGTTTTATACGCTACGTTGGAGTGCTACCATGCTTTTCTTCACATATCGCTTTGGATCTTGGTTGCTGGTCTTTGCCGGATTTTCACCCGCCTGATATAGTGTGCTGCTTCTAACGTTCCCGTTATATGGGGTTTTGCTCTGGTAGACAGGCTAGTGGACGCAGTATAGAGGTAATCACAAAGTCTTTAACTTAAACAGTTTGGTGTTTATTCACACATAAAGAAAAACAAAATGACCATTCAAAGTCTTGGTGTTTGTTCACACCATGCAATGTCCATAGAACAAAATCTTCACCTGGTCAGCAGTTTTCCATCCGCATTCCACAGCAGGTTTTAGGGGCCTGTTTCCCTGCATGCGGCTCTCAGCCCTTTAGCACGGCACAAATTCACAGGTCCCAAAACCACAGAGACTCCCTAGTTTCTCTGTCAGATGGAGGAAAAACCACACCCAGCTGAGACTGCTGGCTGGGTTTTATATAGGCCCGGCCTGGAGTGTGGGGAGGAGCCACCCACCCAGCACTTTGACTACTCCCAGTAAGAGCCAGCCTGGATTGGCTTTACAGCCATACTAACAACAAAACAGTGTCAGTCAGCACTAGCTGCCGGTGACACTTAAAACTACCGGCTCTTACCTCACCGAGGCCAGGAATCTCGGTGACACATACCTTCCATCAATGACGGCCCCTTGCGCCTTCCTACAATATATATATATATATATATATATATTGAAGGCTGCTTGCAGCCTGTAATTGTGGGAGGAGAGCACTTACCCTATTTAAACCCCCTCCTACAAGCAGGAGGGCGCCCGTTTCTTGCATGGTTCTCACCTCGGCAGATCCGTGATGTCACTTCCGGTTCCCATGCCTTTCGTTTGTTCCTGCAGAGCGGCGCTAGCGGTAAGTAAGTGCTTCGGCACATCCATGCGGCCTCCCACCAGCACCAGGCGCTTCTCCCCCTGCCCCGTCTGCCTTCCGCCCGAACACGCCATGCAACCGGGATGGGCCTCCAGGCATCACTCGGGGTTCCGGTCGGCGTCCACGGACGTCGCGGCCAGACGGCTTCCCCTCCAGGTACTTTGGCTCAGCCAGCACAGACGTCGCGGCTGGCGGGTCTGTCCGTCATGGGGGCGGAGTTCAGAAGCCGCGCCCACTATCCTAGGCTGGCTGGGCTCAGGCAGCAAACGGGACTCCGTGCAGTCGTGACATGGGTCCAACGGGGTCTCGGGCACCGCCTGGGCTTCCAGTGGGGGGGGAGAGGCTTCACAGCCGGTCGTTCCTGCGGCAGTCACTCTCTCCCTCTGAAGTTCGTGCGGGGGTCATGATGTCCGGGGATCCCGAGGGGGGGGGGGGCTGGCGGCCGCAGACAGCCAATACCTCTGTTTCAGCAGGCTCATGCAGAGTGTGCCGCGTTCTCCAGCCACTGCAGGTCAGCAGCTGGTGTTGTCTGTCTGTCGGTTGCTGCCCTTAACCCCTGCTCTGCCAAAAAGGGAAAAGGAAATAGCAGTCATCTGATGGCATCCTGTTGTTCAATACCAGGCTGAGCGCCTGCCAACTGCGCCAATACATTGGCCAATCAACCCCTGGGGGACTGAGGGCAGTCGTTCCTTGAGGTCAGGGGTCTGTTGCCTGGGCCTCGCGCCGGTGTGGCTGTCCTTAGGTCACCCAGGGGTCCCGCTCCCCAAATCACTCAGGGTAACGACATTCCGTGGTACCGCCCTAGCATCACGTGTTTCCCGATCCGCACGGTTGTCTTATCGTCTGCAACCACCAGATGTCATTTGTCCCCTGAATCGCCCAGGTTCAATGTCATCCCCGATTCGCCCTGAATCGCTCAGGTGCAATGTCTTCCCTGGATCGCTCAGGTGCAATTCTTCCCTGAACTCGCTCAGGTTAATGTCTCCCTGAATCGCTCAGGTGTAATGTCTCCCTGAATCGCTCAGGTGTAATGTCTCCCTGAATCGCTCAGGTGTAATGTCTCCCTGAATCGCTCAGGTGTAATGTCTCCCCGGATCGCTCAGGTGTAATGTCTCCCCGGATCGCTCAGGTGTAATGTCTCCCCGGATCGCTCAGGTGTAATGTCTCCCCGGATCGCTCAGGTGTAATGTCTCCCCGGATCGCTCAGGTGTAATGTCTCCCCGGATCGCTCAGGTGTAATGTCTCCCCGGATCGCTCAAGTGTTATGTCTCTCCTGAATCTCTCAAATGTTATGTCTCCCCGTAATCTCTCAAGTGGTAGGTCTCCCCTGAATCTCTCAGGTGTTATGTCTCCCCTGAATCTCTCAAGTGTTATGTCTCCCTGGAATCGCTCAGGTGTCATGTCTTCCCGGATCCCTGAATCGATCAAGTGTCATGTTTTCCTCAAAACACAGGTGTCATGTTCCTAGAATCGCAGGTGTCATGTTTTTCCCCAAATCGCAGGTGTCATGTCTTCCCTGATTCAGTCAGGTTTGTCTTCCCTGAGTCGCTCAGGCGTCGTGTTTTTCTCCAAATTGCAGGTGTCATTTACCCAAGAATCGCAGGTGTCATGTCTTCCCTGAATCACTCAGGGTTATGTTTTCTCCAATTCACGGATGTCATGTTCCCAAAATCGCATGTGCCATGTCTTCCCTGGGTGACTCGGGGGTCAGGTCCCCTGAATTGCTCTGGTGTTGCCTCCCCTTAGTCACTTAGGGGTGATGTTCCCTGAATCGCTCGGGTCTGGTGTTCTCTGAATCACTCAGGTCTGGTGTGTTCCCTGAATCACTCTGGTGTTGCCTCCCCTTAGTCACTTAGGGGTGATGTTCCCTGAATCGCTAGGGTCTGGTGTTCCCTGAATCATTCAGGTCTGGTGTGTTCCCTGAATCGCTCAGGTCTGGTGTGTTCCCTGAATCGCTCAGGTCTGGTGTGTTCCCTGAATCGCTCAGGTCTGGTGTGTTCCCTGAATCGCTCAGGTCTGGTGTGTTCCCTGAATCGCTCAGGTCTGGTGTGTTCCCTGAATCGCTCAGGTCTGGTGTGTTCCCTGAATCGCTCAGGTCTGGTGTGTTCCCTGAATCGCTCAGGTCTGGTGTGTTCCCTGAATCGTTCAGGTCTGGTGTGTTCCCTGAATCGTTCAGGTCTGGTGTGTTCCCTGAATCGCTCAGGTCTGGTGTGTTCCCTGAATCGCTCAGGTCTGGTGTGTTCCCTGAATCGCTCAGGTCTGGTGTGTTCCCTGAATCGCTCGGGTCTGGTGTTTCCTGAGTCGCTCAGGTGTCATGTTTTCCCTGATTCGCTCAGGTGCCATGTTCTCCCTCATTCGGGTTTTGTTTTTCCTTCCTCTTCCAGGTCGGTTGTTCCCAGATTGCACATTTTCCTGAACAGTCTGGTTATGTATTCCCCTGATTCACTCAGGTCAGGTGGGCCTGATCCGCTCAGGCTTCTGTTTCCCTGGTCTCCCAGTGGGTAGGTAGTGGCCGGGTCCAACCAGGTTCTAGGTACTGCCCGACCCACCCAGGTGTCCGTCATCTTCATGAAGGTGTATGTCATTGCCTGCTTCACTTAGGATTCCATGTTGCCTGAACCGCTCAGGATTCAATGCATCGCTGGAGTTGCGCAGGTTCCATGCATCAGCCTGTAGCGCTCGGGGGTTTGTTCAGCAACATCCGGCTGGTTCCTGGTTACCCGATTCGTGTCCGGCGTGTCTGGATTCCTGTTCCGCAGGTTGTGGCATGCAGCGCGACTTTGGGCTCTGAGTCTGACTCTCCAGGGTCACCCAGCAGTTGGCCATGGCGTCCAGGCTGCATCCTGGTTCTCCGTCGCCTCTTTCCAGTGCCACCAGATCGCACCTCTCTCCGGGTCTCGTACCAACGCAAGCTTATTTTCATGTAAGCAGGCCTCAGGCCACCGGAATTTCGATCCATCCTCAATTGTGTCGCAGGGCTCCTCCGTGCCCGGTCACTCCACGGTGCCGGGTTTCAGGTAAGTTCCAGCCGGGTTGCGGCGTGACGCTTCTCCGCAGCTCAGAGCCTTCCTTCATTCATCACGAGCCTCCATTTCTAGGTCTCCGGTATCGCCGGAGAGTTGGCAGCACTGTCCGTTGATTCGGTTGGGTTGCGATCCTTTCTATACCATGTTCATTCCTGTTTCCTTATGATTCTCAGGTTCATGTATTTCCCAGGTTAGCTCAAAGAATTCACGTGTTTACCCTTTCACCCAGGTCTAATTCCCCGGAGTCGCGTGGGTTTTTCGTGTTTCCTGGATCGCTCGGGTTCATGCATTTCCCTGAGTCGCTCGGGTCCATGTTTTACCTGAATCACTCGGGTTTCATGTTCCAGAATCGCCCGGGTTCATGTGTTCTGGATCGCTCAGGGTTGTGTATGTGCCCAGGTCACTCAGGTTTACGTTTTCCCCGAATCACTCAGGTCAGGTGTTTCCCTGAATCGCTCAGGTTTAGGTATTTCCCTGAATCGCTCAGGTTTTGTATTTTTCCTGTCTCTTTCAGGTTGCCGGTATTTCCAGGTCGTATGTTTTCCTGATTTCCCCCAGGTTACGTATTTCCCTGAATCACGCAGGTTTTGTATTTTCCTGTCTCTTTCAGGTTGGCGGTATTTCCAGGTCGTATGTTTTCCTGAAGCACCCAGGTTACGTATTCCCTGAATCGCTCAGGTCTTTTTGCCCACAGGTTGTTCGCATTTGCATGATTCTCTCAGCTCTTTTTCCCGCAGGTTGTTCGCATTTGCCTGATTCGCTCAGGTATTTTTCCCACAGGTTGTTCGCATTTGCCTGAAAAAAATAAAGGGAACACAAAAATAACACATTCTAGATTTGAGTTAATTAAATATTCTTCTGAAATACTTTGTTCTCTACATAGTTGAATGTGCTGACAACAAAATCACACAAGAATAAAAAAATGGAAATCAAATTTTTCAACCCATGGAGGTCTGGATTTGCATTCACACTCAAAATTAAAGTGGAAAAATACACTACAGGCTTATCCAACTTTGATTTAATGTCCTTAAAACAAGTCAAAATGAGGCTCAGTAGTGTGTGTGGCCTCCACGTGCCTGTATGACCTCCCTACAACGCCTGTGCATGCTCCTGATGAGGTGGCGGACGGTCTCCTGAGGGATCTTCTCCCAGACCTGGACTAAATCATCTGCCAACTCCTGGACAGTCTGTGGTGCAACGTGACGTTGGTGGATAGAGCTAGACATGATGTCCCAGATGTGCTCAATTGGATTCAGATCTGGGGAACGGGCGGGCCAGTCCATAGCATCAATGCCTTCGTCTTGCAGGAACTGCTGACACACTACAGCCACATGAGGTCTAGCATTATCTTGCATTAGGAGTAACCCAGGGCCAACCACACCAGCATATGGTCTCACAAGGGGTCTGAGGATCTCATCTCGGTACCTAATGGCAGTCAGGCTACCTCTGGCGAGCACATGGAGGGCTGTGAGGCCCTCCAAAGAAATGCCACCCCACACCATTACTGACCCAATGCCAAACCGGTCATGCTGGAGGATGTTGCAGGCAGCAGAACGTTCACCACGGCGTCTTCAGACTCTGTCACGTCTGTCACATGTGCTCAGTGTGAACCTGCTTTCATCTGTGAAGAGCACAGGGCGCCAGTGTCGAATTTGCCAATCTTGGTGTTCTCTGGCAAATGCCAAATGTCCTGCACGGTGTTGGGCTGTAAGCTCTGGCAGTGCTCCTCCTGTTCCTCTTTGCACAAAGGCGGAGGTAGCGGTCCTGCTGCTGGGTTGTTGCCCTCCTACCGCCTCCTCCACGTCTCCTGATGTACTGGCCTGTCTCCAGGTAGCGCCTCCATGCTCTGGACACTACGCTGACAGACACAGCAAACCTTCTTGCCACAGCTCGCATTGATGTGCCATCCTGGATAAGCTGCACTACCTGAGCCACTTGTGTGGGTTGTAGACTCCGTCTCATGCTACCACTAGAGTGAAAGCACCGCCAGCATTCAAAAGTGACCAAAACATCAGCCAGGAAGCATAGGAACTGAGAAGTGGTCTGGGGTCACCACCTGCAGAACCACTCCTTTATTGGGGGTGTCTTGCTAATTGCCTATAATTTCCACCTGTTGTCTATCCCATTTGCACAACAGCATGTGAAATTGATTGTCACTCAGTGTTGCTTCCTAAGTGGACAGTTTGATTTCACAGAAGTGTGATTGACTTGGAGTTACATTGTGTTGTTTAAGTGTTCCCTTTATTTTTTTGAGCAGTGTATTAATGATACCGATCTGCATTGAAAAGTATCATCTGTATTGCATAAATGTATGATATGCCATGTTGGATATGTAATATGTAATGTGTTATATATGCGCTGTGTGGCTCATACTCTGCTGGGAAGCATCAGCTGAGGTACCACAAGGGAAAGTATTGCATTAGGGAGGATAAAATGCCCTGAATGCACAGGCCCTGAACATAGCTATCTAATAATGGGAAATGTTGCAGATAGCCTGCAATGCTATATTGGTGCTCAGGGGGAGTCATACTACTGTGGGCAGGATGCTATGGACATTACAGATGAACTGCACTGGGAATAGTGAGAAATGCCCTGTGGATATACAGCCTGTGATAAATGTATTGCTTTGAAAATGTAAGTTAGAACCAGGTTGATATCACCTTCTGGCCAGTTGCATTATTACTGTTGGATAATATGTATGGATATACAAGGACCTTTTGAACATGTGATTTCATCTTTTTCAGCTGGTTCGTGACCTTGAAGTAGGGTCCTACCCTGTTGTATGTAGTATGAAGAACTTCAGCACAGTCTTAGGCAGTGGCGTACCTTCAATAGAGGGAGAGCACGCAACTGCTATGGGGCCCCTGGGGGAAGGAGGCCCTCGGTGAAGCATAGACCATGCACAATAATTACACTTATATAGTTATCTGTGAGTAGGGTTGCCACCTTTCCCAACAAAAAATACCGGCCAAGTTAAGCCACACCCCAAAGGGGGTGGTGGTTGTGGGGGCATGGCTTAACACAGGGTCATAATGTGGCTCCCAGTATTAATAGTGCCCCCATTAATATTAATGCTCCCCATTAGTGCCTCCAGTAATAGTAAGGCCTGTATTAGTGCCCCCCAGAATTAATAATGCCCCCCATTAGTGCCCCTAGTAATAGTAATGGCTATTAGTGCCCCCCAGAATTAATAATGCCCCCATTAGTGCCACCAGTAATAGTAATGTCTCCATTAGTGCCCACCACAATGATTAATAACAGTCCATATAGAGAAATACCGGCAATTATTATTGACGGTAGAAATAAATCACTGATCACCAGCACTAAATTACCAGCCAGGTGGCAACTCTACTCAGATCAGACCCTCAATTCTCATCAGATCCCCAATCCTCAGCAGACCCCACAATCAGAACCACAAACTTCATCAGCCTCACATCAAACCCCCCTTCCCCGCCACAGATCAGACAAAAATAAAAAAAAACTTGTCTCCTGCACTGTGCGGCACTGCCACTCGCCACTCCCTGGTCTTTTTCTGGTCTATGGTGGACCATAATGGAAGCGGTCATTAGCAGTCACTCTATAAGACACACTACAATTTTTCCACCACTTATATAGACAATAGTCACCTATATACATTAAAACTTTTTTGGCTTTAAAAAGACTGCAACAAGCAGTTGAAACGTTGCTGACACTGGGTTGAATAAATCACTGTTTTATACGCTACGTTGGAGTGCTACCATGCTTTTCTTCACATATCGCTTTGGATCTTGGTTGCTGGTCTTTGCCGGATTTTCACCCGCCTGATATAGTGTGCTGCTTCTAACGTTCCCGTTATATGGGGTTTTGCTCTGGTAGACAGGCTAGTGGACGCAGTATAGAGGTAATCACAAAGTCTTTAACTTAAACAGTTTGGTGTTTATTCACACATAAAGAAAAACAAAATGACCATTCAAAGTCTTGGTGTTTGTTCACACCATGCAATGTCCATAGAACAAAATCTTCACCTGGTCAGCAGTTTTCCATCCGCATTCCACAGCAGGTTTTAGGGGCCTGTTTCCCTGCATGCGGCTCTCAGCCCTTTAGCACGGCACAAATTCACAGGTCCCAAAACCACAGAGACTCCCTAGTTTCTCTGTCAGATGGAGGAAAAACCACACCCAGCTGAGACTGCTGGCTGGGTTTTATATAGGCCCGGCCTGGAGTGTGGGGAGGAGCCACCCACCCAGCACTTTGACTACTCCCAGTAAGAGCCAGCCTGGATTGGCTTTACAGCCATACTAACAACAAAACAGTGTCAGTCAGCACTAGCTGCCGGTGACACTTAAAACTACCGGCTCTTACCTCACCGAGGCCAGGAATCTCGGTGACACATACCTTCCATCAATGACGGCCCCTTGCGCCTTCCTACAATATATATATATATATATATATATATATATTGAAGGCTGCTTGCAGCCTGTAATTGTGGGAGGAGAGCACTTACCCTATTTAAACCCCCTCCTACAAGCAGGAGGGCGCCCGTTTCTTGCATGGTTCTCACCTCGGCAGATCCGTGATGTCACTTCCGGTTCCCATGTCTTTCGTTTGTTCCTGCAGAGCGGCGCTAGCGGTAAGTAAGTGCTTCGGCACATCCATGCGGCCTCCCACCAGCACCAGGCGCTTCTCCCCCTGCCCCGTCTGCCTTCCGCCCGAACACGCCATGCAACCGGGATGGGCCTCCAGGCATCACTCGGGGTTCCGGTCGGCGTCCACGGACGTCGCGGCCAGACGGCTTCCCCTCCAGGTACTTTGGCTCAGCCAGCACAGACGTCGCGGCTGGCGGGTCTGTCCGTCACGGGGGCGGAGTTCAGAAGCCGCGCCCACTATCCTAGGCTGGCTGGGCTCAGGCAGCAAACGGGACTCTGTGCAGTCGTGACATGGGTCCAACGGGGTCTCGGGCACCGCCTGGGCTTCCAGTGGGGGGGGAGAGGCTTCACAGCCGGTCGTTCCTGCGGCAGTCACTCTCTCCCTCTGAAGTTCGTGCGGGGGTCATGATGGTCCGGGGATCCCGAGGGGGGGGGGGGCTGGCGGCCGCAGACAGCCAATACCTCTGTTTCAGCAGGCTCATGCAGAGTGTGCCGCGTTCTCCAGCCACTGCAGGTCAGCAGCTGGTGTTGTCTGTCTGTCGGTTGCTGCCCTTAACCCCTGCTCTGCCAAAAAGGGAAAAGGAAATAGCAGTCATCTGATGGCATCCTGTTGTTCAATACCAGGCTGAGCGCCTGCCAACTGCGCCAATACATTGGCCAATCAACCCCTGGGGGACTGAGGGCAGTCGTTCCTTGAGGTCAGGGGTCTGTTGCCTGGGCCTCGCGCCGGTGCGGCTGTCCTTAGGTCACCCAGGGGTCCCGCTCCCCAAATCACTCAGGGTAACGACATTCCGTGGTACCGCCCTAGCATCACGTGTTTCCCGATCCGCACGGTTGTCTTATCGTCTGCAACCACCAGATGTCATTTGTCCCCTGAATCGCCCAGGTTCAATGTCATCCCCGATTCGCCCTGAATCGCTCAGGTGCAATGTCTTCCCTGGATCGCTCAGGTGCAATTCTTCCCTGAACTCGCTCAGGTTAATGTCTCCCTGAATCGCTCAGGTGTAATGTCTCCCTGAATCGCTCAGGTGTAATGTCTCCCTGAATCGCTCAGGTGTAATGTCTCCCTGAATCGCTCAGGTGTAATGTCTCCCCGGATCGCTCAGGTGTAATGTCTCCCCGGATCGCTCAGGTGTAATGTCTCCCCGGATCGCTCAGGTGTAATGTCTCCCCGGATCGCTCAGGTGTAATGTCTCCCCGGATCGCTCAGGTGTAATGTCTCCCCGGATCGCTCAGGTGTAATGTCTCCCCGGATCGCTCAAGTGTTATGTCTCTCCTGAATCTCTCAAATGTTATGTCTCCCCGTAATCTCTCAAGTGGTAGGTCTCCCCTGAATCTCTCAGGTGTTATGTCTCCCCTGAATCTCTCAAGTGTTATGTCTCCCTGGAATCGCTCAGGTGTCATGTCTTCCCGGATCCCTGAATCGATCAAGTGTCATGTTTTCCTCAAAACACAGGTGTCATGTTCCTAGAATCGCAGGTGTCATGTTTTTCCCCAAATCGCAGGTGTCATGTCTTCCCTGATTCAGTCAGGTTTGTCTTCCCTGAGTCGCTCAGGCGTCGTGTTTTTCTCCAAATTGCAGGTGTCATTTACCCAAGAATCGCAGGTGTCATGTCTTCCCTGAATCACTCAGGGTTATGTTTTCTCCAATTCACGGATGTCATGTTCCCAAAATCGCATGTGCCATGTCTTCCCTGGGTGACTCGGGGGTCAGGTCCCCTGAATTGCTCTGGTGTTGCCTCCCCTTAGTCACTTAGGGGTGATGTTCCCTGAATCGCTCGGGTCTGGTGTTCTCTGAATCACTCAGGTCTGGTGTGTTCCCTGAATCACTCTGGTGTTGCCTCCCCTTAGTCACTTAGGGGTGATGTTCCCTGAATCGCTAGGGTCTGGTGTTCCCTGAATCATTCAGGTCTGGTGTGTTCCCTGAATCGCTCAGGTCTGGTGTGTTCCCTGAATCGCTCAGGTCTGGTGTGTTCCCTGAATCGCTCAGGTCTGGTGTGTTCCCTGAATCGCTCAGGTCTGGTGTGTTCCCTGAATCGCTCAGGTCTGGTGTGTTCCCTGAATCGCTCAGGTCTGGTGTGTTCCCTGAATCGCTCAGGTCTGGTGTGTTCCCTGAATCGCTCAGGTCTGGTGTGTTCCCTGAATCGCTCAGGTCTGGTGTGTTCCCTGAATCGTTCAGGTCTGGTGTGTTCCCTGAATCGCTCAGGTCTGGTGTGTTCCCTGAATCGCTCAGGTCTGGTGTGTTCCCTGAATCGCTCAGGTCTGGTGTGTTCCCTGAATCGCTCGGGTCTGGTGTTTCCTGAGTCGCTCAGGTGTCATGTTTTCCCTGATTCGCTCAGGTGCCATGTTCTCCCTCATTCGGGTTTTGTTTTTCCTTCCTCTTCCAGGTCGGTTGTTCCCAGATTGCACATTTTCCTGAACAGTCTGGTTATGTATTCCCCTGATTCACTCAGGTCAGGTGGGCCTGATCCGCTCAGGCTTCTGTTTCCCTGGTCTCCCAGTGGGTAGGTAGTGGCCGGGTCCAACCAGGTTCTAGGTACTGCCCGACCCACCCAGGTGTCCGTCATCTTCATGAAGGTGTATGTCATTGCCTGCTTCACTTAGGATTCCATGTTGCCTGAACCGCTCAGGATTCAATGCATCGCTGGAGTTGCGCAGGTTCCATGCATCAGCCTGTAGCGCTCGGGGGTTTGTTCAGCAACATCCGGCTGGTTCCTGGTTACCCGATTCGTGTCCGGCGTGTCTGGATTCCTGTTCCGCAGGTTGTGGCATGCAGCGCGACTTTGGGCTCTGAGTCTGACTCTCCAGGGTCACCCAGCAGTTGGCCATGGCGTCCAGGCTGCATCCTGGTTCTCCGTCGCCTCTTTCCAGTGCCACCAGATCGCACCTCTCTCCGGGTCTCGTACCAACGCAAGCTTATTTTCATGTAAGCAGGCCTCAGGCCACCGGAATTTCGATCCATCCTCAATTGTGTCGCAGGGCTCCTCCGTGCCCGGTCACTCCACGGTGCCGGGTTTCAGGTAAGTTCCAGCCGGGTTGCGGCGTGACGCTTCTCCGCAGCTCAGAGCCTTCCTTCATTCATCACGAGCCTCCATTTCTAGGTCTCCGGTATCGCCGGAGAGTTGGCAGCACTGTCCGTTGATTCGGTTGGGTTGCGATCCTTTCTATACCATGTTCATTCCTGTTTCCTTATGATTCTCAGGTTCATGTATTTCCCAGGTTAGCTCAAAGAATTCACGTGTTTACCCTTTCACCCAGGTCTAATTCCCCGGAGTCGCGTGGGTTTTTCGTGTTTCCTGGATCGCTCGGGTTCATGCATTTCCCTGAGTCGCTCGGGTCCATGTTTTACCTGAATCACTCGGGTTTCATGTTCCAGAATCGCCCGGGTTCATGTGTTCTGGATCGCTCAGGGTTGTGTATGTGCCCAGGTCACTCAGGTTTACGTTTTCCCCGAATCACTCAGGTCAGGTGTTTCCCTGAATCGCTCAGGTTTAGGTATTTCCCTGAATCGCTCAGGTTTTGTATTTTTCCTGTCTCTTTCAGGTTGCCGGTATTTCCAGGTCGTATGTTTTCCTGATTTCCCCCAGGTTACGTATTTCCCTGAATCACGCAGGTTTTGTATTTTCCTGTCTCTTTCAGGTTGGCGGTATTTCCAGGTCGTATGTTTTCCTGAAGCACCCAGGTTACGTATTCCCTGAATCGCTCAGGTCTTTTTGCCCACAGGTTGTTCGCATTTGCATGATTCTCTCAGCTCTTTTTCCCGCAGGTTGTTCGCATTTGCCTGATTCGCTCAGGTATTTTTCCCACAGGTTGTTCGCATTTGCCTGAAAAAAATAAAGGGAACACAAAAATAACACATTCTAGATTTGAGTTAATTAAATATTCTTCTGAAATACTTTGTTCTCTACATAGTTGAATGTGCTGACAACAAAATCACACAAGAATAAAAAAATGGAAATCAAATTTTTCAACCCATGGAGGTCTGGATTTGCATTCACACTCAAAATTAAAGTGGAAAAATACACTACAGGCTTATCCAACTTTGATTTAATGTCCTTAAAACAAGTCAAAATGAGGCTCAGTAGTGTGTGTGGCCTCCACGTGCCTGTATGACCTCCCTACAACGCCTGTGCATGCTCCTGATGAGGTGGCGGACGGTCTCCTGAGGGATCTTCTCCCAGACCTGGACTAAATCATCTGCCAACTCCTGGACAGTCTGTGGTGCAACGTGACGTTGGTGGATAGAGCTAGACATGATGTCCCAGATGTGCTCAATTGGATTCAGATCTGGGGAACGGGCGGGCCAGTCCATAGCATCAATGCCTTTGTCTTGCAGGAACTGCTGACACACTACAGCCACATGAGGTCTAGCATTATCTTGCATTAGGAGTAACCCAGGGCCAACCACACCAGCATATGGTCTCACAAGGGGTCTGAGGATCTCATCTCGGTACCTAATGGCAGTCAGGCTACCTCTGGCGAGCACATGGAGGGCTGTGAGGCCCTCCAAAGAAATGCCACCCCACACCATTACTGACCCAATGCCAAACCGGTCATGCTGGAGGATGTTGCAGGCAGCAGAACGTTCACCACGGCGTCTTCAGACTCTGTCACGTCTGTCACATGTGCTCAGTGTGAACCTGCTTTCATCTGTGAAGAGCACAGGGCGCCAGTGTCGAATTTGCCAATCTTGGTGTTCTCTGGCAAATGCCAAATGTCCTGCACGGTGTTGGGCTGTAAGCTCTGGCAGTGCTCCTCCTGTTCCTCTTTGCACAAAGGCGGAGGTAGCGGTCCTGCTGCCGGGTTGTTGCCCTCCTACCGCCTCCTCCACGTCTCCTGATGTACTGGCCTGTCTCCAGGTAGCGCCTCCATGCTCTGGACACTACGCTGACAGACACAGCAAACCTTCTTGCCACAGCTCGCATTGATGTGCCATCCTGGATAAGCTGCACTACCTGAGCCACTTGTGTGGGTTGTAGACTCCGTCTCATGCTACCACTAGAGTGAAAGCACCGCCAGCATTCAAAAGTGACCAAAACATCAGCCAGGAAGCATAGGAACTGAGAAGTGGTCTGGGGTCACCACCTGCAGAACCACTCCTTTATTGGGGGTGTCTTGCTAATTGCCTATAATTTCCACCTGTTGTCTATCCCATTTGCACAACAGCATGTGAAATTGATTGTCACTCAGTGTTGCTTCCTAAGTGGACAGTTTGATTTCACAGAAGTGTGATTGACTTGGAGTTACATTGTGTTGTTTAAGTGTTCCCTTTATTTTTTTGAGCAGTGTATTAATGATACCGATCTGCATTGAAAAGTATCATCTGTATTGCATAAATGTATGATATGCCATGTTGGATATGTAATATGTAATGTGTTATATATGCGCTGTGTGGCTCATACTCTGCTGGGAAGCATCAGCTGAGGTACCACAAGGGAAAGTATTGCATTAGGGAGGATAAAATGCCCTGAATGCACAGGCCCTGAACATAGCTATCTAATAATGGGAAATGTTGCAGATAGCCTGCAATGCTATATTGGTGCTCAGGGGGAGTCATACTACTGTGGGCAGGATGCTATGGACATTACAGATGAACTGCACTGGGAATAGTGAGAAATGCCCTGTGGATATACAGCCTGTGATAAATGTATTGCTTTGAAAATGTAAGTTAGAACCAGGTTGATATCACCTTCTGGCCAGTTGCATTATTACTGTTGGATAATATGTATGGATATACAAGGACCTTTTGAACATGTGATTTCATCTTTTTCAGCTGGTTCGTGACCTTGAAGTAGGGTCCTACCCTGTTGTATGTAGTATGAAGAACTTCAGCACAGTCTTAGGCAGTGGCGTACCTTCAATAGAGGGAGAGCACGCAACTGCTATGGGGCCCCTGGGGGAAGGAGGCCCTCGGTGAAGCATAGACCATGCACAATAATTACACTTATATAGTTATCTGTGAGTAGGGTTGCCACCTTTCCCAACAAAAAATACCGGCCAAGTTAAGCCACACCCCAAAGGGGGTGGTGGTTGTGGGGGCATGGCTTAACACAGGGTCATAATGTGGCTCCCAGTATTAATAGTGCCCCCATTAATATTAATGCTCCCCATTAGTGCCTCCAGTAATAGTAAGGCCTGTATTAGTGCCCCCCAGAATTAATAATGCCCCCCATTAGTGCCCCTAGTAATAGTAATGGCTATTAGTGCCCCCCAGAATTAATAATGCCCCCATTAGTGCCACCAGTAATAGTAATGTCTCCATTAGTGCCCACCACAATGATTAATAACAGTCCATATAGAGAAATACCGGCAATTATTATTGACGGTAGAAATAAATCACTGATCACCAGCACTAAATTACCAGCCAGGTGGCAACTCTACTCAGATCAGACCCTCAATTCTCATCAGATCCCCAATCCTCAGCAGACCCCACAATCAGAACCACAAACTTCATCAGCCTCACATCAAACCCCCCTTCCCCGCCACAGATCAGACAAAAATAAAAAAAAACTTGTCTCCTGCACTGTGCGGCACTGCCACTCGCCACTCCCTGGTCTTTTTCTGGTCTATGGTGGACCATAATGGAAGCGGTCATTAGCAGTCACTCTATAAGACACACTACAATTTTTCCACCACTTATATAGACAATAGTCACCTATATACATTAAAACTTTTTTGGCTTTAAAAAGACTGCAACAAGCAGTTGAAACGTTGCTGACACTGGGTTGAATAAATCACTGTTTTATACGCTACGTTGGAGTGCTACCATGCTTTTCTTCACATATCGCTTTGGATCTTGGTTGCTGGTCTTTGCCGGATTTTCACCCGCCTGATATAGTGTGCTGCTTCTAACGTTCCCGTTATATGGGGTTTTGCTCTGGTAGACAGGCTAGTGGACGCAGTATAGAGGTAATCACAAAGTCTTTAACTTAAACAGTTTGGTGTTTATTCACACATAAAGAAAAACAAAATGACCATTCAAAGTCTTGGTGTTTGTTCACACCATGCAATGTCCATAGAACAAAATCTTCACCTGGTCAGCAGTTTTCCATCCGCATTCCACAGCAGGTTTTAGGGGCCTGTTTCCCTGCATGCGGCTCTCAGCCCTTTAGCACGGCACAAATTCACAGGTCCCAAAACCACAGAGACTCCCTAGTTTCTCTGTCAGATGGAGGAAAAACCACACCCAGCTGAGACTGCTGGCTGGGTTTTATATAGGCCCGGCCTGGAGTGTGGGGAGGAGCCACCCACCCAGCACTTTGACTACTCCCAGTAAGAGCCAGCCTGGATTGGCTTTACAGCCATACTAACAACAAAACAGTGTCAGTCAGCACTAGCTGCCGGTGACACTTAAAACTACCGGCTCTTACCTCACCGAGGCCAGGAATCTCGGTGACACATACCTTCCATCAATGACGGCCCCTTGCGCCTTCCTACAATATATATATATATATATATATATATATATTGAAGGCTGCTTGCAGCCTGTAATTGTGGGAGGAGAGCACTTACCCTATTTAAACCCCCTCCTACAAGCAGGAGGGCGCCCGTTTCTTGCATGGTTCTCACCTCGGCAGATCCGTGATGTCACTTCCGGTTCCCATGTCTTTCGTTTGTTCCTGCAGAGCGGCGCTAGCGGTAAGTAAGTGCTTCGGCACATCCATGCGGCCTCCCACCAGCACCAGGCGCTTCTCCCCCTGCCCCGTCTGCCTTCCGCCCGAACACGCCATGCAACCGGGATGGGCCTCCAGGCATCACTCGGGGTTCCGGTCGGCGTCCACGGACGTCGCGGCCAGACGGCTTCCCCTCCAGGTACTTTGGCTCAGCCAGCACAGACGTCGCGGCTGGCGGGTCTGTCCGTCACGGGGGCGGAGTTCAGAAGCCGCGCCCACTATCCTAGGCTGGCTGGGCTCAGGCAGCAAACGGGACTCCGTGCAGTCGTGACATGGGTCCAACGGGGTCTCGGGCACCGCCTGGGCTTCCAGTGGGGGGGGAGAGGCTTCACAGCCGGTCGTTCCTGCGGCAGTCACTCTCTCCCTCTGAAGTTCGTGCGGGGGTCATGATGGTCCGGGGATCCCGAGGGGGGGGGGGGCTGGCGGCCGCAGACAGCCAATACCTCTGTTTCAGCAGGCTCATGCAGAGTGTGCCGCGTTCTCCAGCCACTGCAGGTCAGCAGCTGGTGTTGTCTGTCTGTCGGTTGCTGCCCTTAACCCCTGCTCTGCCAAAAAGGGAAAAGGAAATAGCAGTCATCTGATGGCATCCTGTTGTTCAATACCAGGCTGAGCGCCTGCCAACTGCGCCAATACATTGGCCAATCAACCCCTGGGGGACTGAGGGCAGTCGTTCCTTGAGGTCAGGGGTCTGTTGCCTGGGCCTCGCGCCGGTGCGGCTGTCCTTAGGTCACCCAGGGGTCCCGCTCCCCAAATCACTCAGGGTAACGACATTCCGTGGTACCGCCCTAGCATCACGTGTTTCCCGATCCGCACGGTTGTCTTATCGTCTGCAACCACCAGATGTCATTTGTCCCCTGAATCGCCCAGGTTCAATGTCATCCCCGATTCGCCCTGAATCGCTCAGGTGCAATGTCTTCCCTGGATCGCTCAGGTGCAATTCTTCCCTGAACTCGCTCAGGTTAATGTCTCCCTGAATCGCTCAGGTGTAATGTCTCCCTGAATCGCTCAGGTGTAATGTCTCCCTGAATCGCTCAGGTGTAATGTCTCCCTGAATCGCTCAGGTGTAATGTCTCCCCGGATCGCTCAGGTGTAATGTCTCCCCGGATCGCTCAGGTGTAATGTCTCCCCGGATCGCTCAGGTGTAATGTCTCCCCGGATCGCTCAGGTGTAATGTCTCCCCGGATCGCTCAAGTGTTATGTCTCTCCTGAATCTCTCAAATGTTATGTCTCCCCGTAATCTCTCAAGTGGTAGGTCTCCCCTGAATCTCTCAGGTGTTATGTCTCCCCTGAATCTCTCAAGTGTTATGTCTCCCTGGAATCGCTCAGGTGTCATGTCTTCCCGGATCCCTGAATCGATCAAGTGTCATGTTTTCCTCAAAACACAGGTGTCATGTTCCTAGAATCGCAGGTGTCATGTTTTTCCCCAAATCGCAGGTGTCATGTCTTCCCTGATTCAGTCAGGTTTGTCTTCCCTGAGTCGCTCAGGCGTCGTGTTTTTCTCCAAATTGCAGGTGTCATTTACCCAAGAATCGCAGGTGTCATGTCTTCCCTGAATCACTCAGGGTTATGTTTTCTCCAATTCACGGATGTCATGTTCCCAAAATCGCATGTGCCATGTCTTCCCTGGGTGACTCGGGGGTCAGGTCCCCTGAATTGCTCTGGTGTTGCCTCCCCTTAGTCACTTAGGGGTGATGTTCCCTGAATCGCTCGGGTCTGGTGTTCTCTGAATCACTCAGGTCTGGTGTGTTCCCTGAATCACTCTGGTGTTGCCTCCCCTTAGTCACTTAGGGGTGATGTTCCCTGAATCGCTCGGGTCTGGTGTTCCCTGAATCATTCAGGTCTGGTGTGTTCCCTGAATCGCTCAGGTCTGGTGTGTTCCCTGAATCGCTCAGGTCTGGTGTGTTCCCTGAATCGCTCAGGTCTGGTGTGTTCCCTGAATCGCTCAGGTCTGGTGTGTTCCCTGAATCGCTCAGGTCTGGTGTGTTCCCTGAATCGCTCAGGTCTGGTGTGTTCCCTGAATCGCTCAGGTCTGGTGTGTTCCCTGAATCGCTCAGGTCTGGTGTGTTCCCTGAATCGCTCAGGTCTGGTGTGTTCCCTGAATCGCTCAGGTCTGGTGTGTTCCCTGAATCGCTCAGGTCTGGTGTGTTCCCTGAATCGCTCAGGTCTGGTGTGTTCCCTGAATCGCTCGGGTCTGGTGTTTCCTGAGTCGCTCAGGTGTCATGTTTTCCCTGATTCGCTCAGGTGCCATGTTCTCCCTCATTCGGGTTTTGTTTTTCCTTCCTCTTCCAGGTCGGTTGTTCCCAGATTGCACATTTTCCTGAACAGTCTGGTTATGTATTCCCCTGATTCACTCAGGTCAGGTGGGCCTGATCCGCTCAGGCTTCTGTTTCCCTGGTCTCCCAGTGGGTAGGTAGTGGCCGGGTCCAACCAGGTTCTAGGTACTGCCCGACCCACCCAGGTGTCCGTCATCTTCATGAAGGTGTATGTCATTGCCTGCTTCACTTAGGATTCCATGTTGCCTGAACCGCTCAGGATTCAATGCATCGCTGGAGTTGCGCAGGTTCCATGCATCAGCCTGTAGCGCTCGGGGGTTTGTTCAGCAACATCCGGCTGGTTCCTGGTTACCCGATTCGTGTCCGGCGTGTCTGGATTCCTGTTCCGCAGGTTGTGGCATGCAGCGCGACTTTGGGCTCTGAGTCTGACTCTCCAGGGTCACCCAGCAGTTGGTTATGGCGTCCAGGCTGCATCCTGGTTCTCCGTCGCCTCTTTCCAGTGCCACCAGATCGCACCTCTCTCCGGGTCTCGTACCAACGTAAGCTTATTTTCATGTAAGCAGGCCTCAGGCCACCGGAATTTCGATCCATCCTCAATTGTGTCGCAGGGCTCCTCCGTGCCCGGTCACTCCACGGTGCCGGGTTTCAGGTAAGTTCCAGCCGGGTTGCGGCGTGACGCTTCTCCGCAGCTCAGAGCCTTCCTTCATTCATCACGAGCCTCCATTTCTAGGTCTCCGGTATCGCCGGAGAGTTGGCAGCACTGTCCGTTGATTCGGTTGGGTTGCGATCCTTTCTATACCATGTTCATTCCTGTTTCCTTATGATTCTCAGGTTCATGTATTTCCCAGGTTAGCTCAAAGAATTCACGTGTTTACCCTTTCACCCAGGTCTAATTCCCCGGAGTCGCGTGGGTTTTTCGTGTTTCCTGGATCGCTCGGGTTCATGCATTTCCCTGAGTCGCTCGGGTCCATGTTTTACCTGAATCACTCGGGTTTCATGTTCCAGAATCACACGGGTTCATGTGTTCTGGATCGCTCAGGGTTGTGTATGTGCCCAGGTCACTCAGGTTTACGTTTTCCCCGAATCACTCAGGTCAGGTGTTTCCCTGAATCGCTCAGGTTTAGGTATTTCCCTGAATCGCTCAGGTTTTGTATTTTTCCTGTCTCTTTCAGGTTGCCGGTATTTCCAGGTCGTATGTTTTCCTGATTTCCCCCAGGTTACGTATTTCCCTGAATCACGCAGGTTTTGTATTTTCCTGTCTCTTTCAGGTTGGCGGTATTTCCAGGTCGTATGTTTTCCTGAAGCACCCAGGTTACGTATTCCCTGAATCGCTCAGGTCTTTTTGCCCACAGGTTGTTCGCATTTGCATGATTCTCTCAGCTCTTTTTCCCGCAGGTTGTTCGCATTTGCCTGATTCGCTCAGGTATTTTTCCCACAGGTTGTTCGCATTTGCCTGAATCACTCAGGTCTCTTCCCGCTGGTGGTACACATTTGCCTGAATCATTCGGGATCCGATATATTTGCCTGAAACGCTCTGGGCTTTCCAGCAGTATCCAGTGGTTCCTGTTATCCGGTTCGGGTTCCGCATGTTCGAATCCCTGATTGCATTGGATCCGGGTCATCACGGGGGTTTGGACATGGTCAGCCATTATCTCGATAACTGTGGTTACATCAGGTATTGTACTCTGCTCCCTCTCAAGCGGCATTCTTGTGTTCTTTGCTACATCATGATTTTGCTCAATCTCACCTGGGCGGTCTGCACCCTGATTCCTGATCAGGGGACCTCAGGGCGTCCCCTCGGGCTGGGCTAGTTGCTCCAGCTTTTCGCCAGGCTTGAGGCATCAAGCCCCTCAGCGTTAGCGCGGCGGTCCGGGTGCGTAGGCAACCAGTGTCAGGCGAGTTTCCGCAGATTGTCTGTAGGCCTAGACGGTCTCCCCTTTGGGCACTCAGCGAGCATAATCGCCAAGCAGCCATGTACCTAGGGTCTCTGGGTCCTTAGACCCGGGGAGTCCACCTGCGGCACGGTCAACCGAGCGACCCGGCTCAGGCGACATCTCGCCTGGCATTCGGTCCACTTCATACTGTCCATCCCAGCCACCAAGTCCATCAGGCTGGTCCTCCCACCGAGGTAGAGTTCTTCCCCACGGCCTACTGGTGTCCAGTCAAGGTCTTCCTTTTGGCCAATCAGCAAGCATCATTACAAGCGGCGATGTACCTAGAGTTCTATGGGTTCCTCAGACCCGGGGAGTTCACCTGCAGCGCCATCTCCCGGACAACCCTGCTCAGGTGACATCTCGCCTGGCACGCCGACCACTTCATCCTGTCCATTCCATCCTCCAAGACCAATCAAGCCGGTCCTCCCATGGAGGTGGAATTTTACCCTACGGCCAACTGTTGGTGTCCTATCAAGGTGCTCCTGGCCTCCCTCCAATCTCCCACTTTAGACGACCCATTGCTCCCGGTCAACGGTAAGCCCCTGTCTTCAACCCTGTTCATCTCCGACATCCGCACCCTGGCCGCAGGGTTGGGTTACAACCCTACCACAATATCCGGGCACTCCTTTCGTATAGGGGCCGCGTCCGCAGCTTTTAGTCACCAGGTACCGGCGCACATCATCCGCAAGATGGGCCGTCCTGCTTCGCAAGGTACATTCCGAATCCAAGGGCTGAGATATCCAGAGCCTTTTGTTCCTTGGCATTTGTAGGCCACAATGCTTCAACAAATATTCCATACCCTGCAACGTGCCAGTTCTCTTTTGCCCACTTATTCAGGCCTTACCTCGTCACTGGCGTCGGGCACACTCCAGCCAGTTGGGTCAGGACGGTACGTAGGCATGCCTATTCTGTTCCTCGCTTAGCTCCTCCCACAAATATTGAAGGCTGCTTGCAGCCTGTAATTGTGGGAGGAGCGCACTTACCCTATTTAAACCCCCTCCTACAAGCAGGAGGGCGCCCGTTTCTTGCCCCTCCCTCCCATCCCCTTCTTCATACTCTCCTCTTGGGTGGCCCACTTATTCAGGCCTTACCTCGTCACTGGCGTCGGGCACACTCCAGCCAGTTGGGTCAGGACGGTACGTAGGCATGCCTATTCTGTTACTCGCTTAGCTCCTCCCACAAATATATATATATATATACAAACACACACGTATACATATATAGATAGACATAAATACACACACACACACATATATATATACAGTTGCAAGAAAAAGTATGTGAACCCTTTGGAATGATATGGATTTCTGCACAAATTGGTCATAAAATGTGATCTGATCTTCATCTAAGTCACAACAATAGACAATCACAGTCTGCTTAAACTAATAACACACAAATAATTAAATGTTACCATGTTTTTATTGAACACACCATGTAAACATTCACAGTGCAGGTGGAAAAAGTATGTGAACCCTTGGATTTAATAACTGGTTGAACCTCCTTTGGCAGCAATAACTTCAACCAAACGTTTCCTGTAGTTGCAGATCAGACGTGCACAACGGTCAGGAGTAATTCTTGACCATTCCTCTTTACAGAACTGTTTCAGTTCAGCAATATTCTTAGGATGTCTGGTGTGAATCGCTTTCTTGAGGTCATGCCACAGCATCTCAATCGGGTTGAGGTCAGGACTCTGACTGGGCCACTCCAGAAGGCGTATTTTCTTCTGTTTAAGCCATTCTGTTGTTGATTTACTTCTATGCTTTGGGTCGTTGTCCTGTTGCAACACCTATCTTCTGTTGAGCTTCAGCTGGTGGACAGATGGCCTTAAGTTCTCCTGCAAAATGTCTTGATAAATTTGGAAATTCGTTTTTCCTTCGATGATAGCAATCCGTCCAGGCCCTGACGCAGCAAAGCAGCCCCAAACCATGATGCCCCCACTACCATACTTCACAGTTGGGATGAGGTTCTGATGTTGGTGTGCTGTGCCTCTTTTTCTCCACACATAGTGTTGTGTGTTTCTTCCAAACAACTCAACTTTGGTTTCATTTGTCCACAGAATATTTTGCCAGTACTGCTGTGGAACATCCAGGTGCTCTTGTGAAAACTGTAAACATGCAGCAATGTTTTTTTGGACAGCAGTGGCTTCCTCTGTGGTATCCTCCCATGAAATCCATTCTTGTTTAGTGTTTTACGTATCGTAGATTCGCTAACAGGGATGTTAGCATATGCCAGAGACTTTTGTAAGTCTTTAGCTGACACTCTAGGATTCTTCTTCATTGAGCAGTCTGCGCTGTGCTCCTGCAGTCATCTTTACAGGACGGCCACTCCTAGGAAGTGTAGCAGCAGTGATGAACTTTTTCCATTTATAGACAATTTGTCTTACTGTGGACTGATGAACAGCAAGGCTTTTGGAGATACTTTTATAACCCTTTCCAGCTTTATGCAAGTCAACAATTTTTAATCGTAGGTCCTCTGAGAGCTCTTTTGTGTGAGGCATCATTCACAACAGGCAATGCTTCTTGTGAAAAGCAAACCCAGAACTGGTTTGTGTTTTTTATAGGGCAGGGAAGCTGTAACCAACACCTCCAATCTCATCTCATTGATTGGACTCCAGTTGGCTGACACTCCACTCCAATTAGCTCTTGGAGATGTCACTAGTCTAGGGGTTCACATACTTTTTCCACCTGCACTGTGAATGTTTACATGGTGTGTTCAATAAAAACATGGTAACATTTAATTCTTTGTGTGTTATTAGTTTAAGCAGACTGTGATTGTCTATTGTTGTGACATAGATGAAGATCAGATCACATTTTATGACCAATTTGTGCAGAAATCCATATCATTGCAAAGGGTTCACATACTTTTTCTTGCAACTGTATATATATATATAGACATAAATACGCCACACATGCATACATACATATATATAGACATATCCACGTACATGCATACAGATACATACACATACATGCATACATCAAGATATATATATATATATATATCCATATACACACACGCATGGGTAAATATATACACACACATAACAAACACATATCGGTCACTTATCTTTCTACTTGGAGGCTGCAGGAGAGGAGCAGTCAGGAAGCACGGAGGAGAAGGGGGAGCACTGTTAAGAGGTTTTTTCTTCCTGATCTCTGCATGCTTCCTCCTGAGCGCGGACCACTGGGCAGCATCAATCAAAGTCAGCAGGCACGTGTAGATCCGGCTTCTCATTGGCTCAGCGTCCCTGCTAATGTATAGTGCTGCTGCCCTGCGGTCCTCTTCAGCCAGAACGTTTCAACACATATATAAATAAACAGCTTTCTGGGACGGGCGGCTCACTGTCTGATCTGGCCAGAAAATACCGGCAATTATCATTGGCGGTACAAATAAAATACCGCTACCGGCGCAGAGAACAAAATACCGGCTTGGCAAGTTAAATACCGGGCGTGTAGCAACCCTACCTGTGAGAGAAAAACATAGGACTTGGAGAAGGATCTTTAGTGATGTCAACATCACCATCTGACCAGCGCAGGAAGCTAAGACATAGCAGAGCAGGGAAGTCTGAAGGACCTTTCGTGATGTCATCATCATGTGACCGATAACAGCCACTGAAGAAGAGGTGTGTAAACTTCGAAACGCGTATGGCAATTTGACTACAGCAATTACGGATGATATAATCTGAAAGAAACAGCGCGCTGTAATTCGTAAATAGGTGACGTACAGAAACCACGTGGGACACCACGTGAGATGCCACCAGGTACGCGATTACCCTCCGAATATACGGGATTACCACTCGTAAGTTTCGCTTGATACGCTACTGAAACCTACATTTATATCGGACTATTGGAAAAAGAAATTATCGCTGATCAAGCGCGCGGTCTGTCTCGCTGAATAAATACCACTGGGAAGTGGCGAAGACACGGTAAAGAGTCTGCTTGTTTCTATCCATATGCTTGTTTCTATCCATATGTTCGTTTATTTGTTTATATGAAGCTACGAATGGTTACATATCCTAACAAAGGAAGTACAAGTGGTTATATATGCTACCATTGGGAATAACACCTGGAGGACTTTGTTACAATTCCCCCGTTTTTTTCTATCATTCGATTTTTTTGTGGTTTTCCCAACAATCGATGCTCCTAACAACTGACCCTTTTGAGTATTTCAATCGATATTGTTTGAATATTATTCTCAAGAGTCGATTATAACATCGATTTATATTCGAATGTTGATTTGATTTGTTTTAAATGCTATGTTTTAAATGTTAATTTTAATGTTATAGTGATATGTTTATATAAACTTTTTTGATGCAACTCCCTATGACTTGAGTGCCCGTTTCTACATATATTTACTTTTTGATTGTTTTTGGGGTAAACATATACGTGAGCACCTGATCCTAATTAGTTTGGAGGTGAGCCGCCCGTTTACATTTTGCCTAAAAGCTTTCTTTATGGGGATGGGCCCACTGTCTGATCTGGCCAGAAAATACCGGCAATTATCATTGGCGGTACAAATAAAATACCGCTACCGGCGCAGAGAACAAAATACCGGCTTGGCAAGTTAAATACCGGGCATGTAGCAACCCTACCTGTGAGAGAAAAACATAGGACGTGGAGAAGGATCTTTGGTGATGTCAACATCACCATGTGACCAGCGCAGGAAGCTAAGACATAGCAGAGCAGGGAAGTCTGAAGGACCTTTGGTGATGTCATCATCATGTGACCAGTGCAGTAAACTGGTAAAAGACCTGTGGGATGTCGCTGTGAGGGGGCGGAGCTTTTGTGTTATGCCTGGAGGAGAGATTAGCGGTGTCCTGGGATAACCCATATAACATCCTAGAAAAGCTAGGAGTTGTAGTTCTGTTCTATTATATCCCTCTTCATATAATTTCAACTTATGCCCTAGTACAGTATGGTAATGTTGGGAGTTGTAGTTCTCTCCTCTTGATGTATACTGATGCCCCATAATAAGTATGGCCATACTAGGGGTTACAGTTATTTCCTTTTAAACCTCTCACTTAGTAAAACAGGATGATGCCCTATAATAATCTGGACATGCTGGGAGTTGTAGTTCTCTCCTCTTAGGCTGAGTTCACATCATTGTTTAGTTTTCCGTTTTGCGTGCAGGACTTTTTTCCGTCTAAAATAATGGACCTCAGACAGAAATAGCTCAAACGGATGACAAATGTGAAGAACTGATGCTTGACATACAGGATCTGTTTTTTTTATTTATTGTTCTGTTCTTCTGACGGTCGGATCAGAAGAACGGAAAACAAAACAGTGATGTGAATCCAGCCGTATACTCTCTCTGTGTAATATCCACTTGTATCCAATAATAACAGGCTGGACATGCTGGGAGTTATAGTTCTCTCCACTTTTACCTCTCCCTTTGTTGCCGCCTAATTTTCAATAATAACAATCTGGTGATGATGAGAGTTGTAGTTCACTTGTCACTATTATAGTGTTCTGCAGCTTCTGAGGTGTGTATTAGGCTTTGTTCACATCTGTGCTGGTGATGTTTGCTGTTCTGCCCTGTCATAGGAGCACAACAACCAAAATCACAGCAGTTCCGGATCTGGAACTTCATGGACGACAACACCTGATGGATCCCAATATTATGAGATCTGACAGGTTTCCATCTGCCACGCTATAAAATTGTGTCCAGCATTTATGACCTGATCTGCGAATGAGGCCCCAATACAGATGTGATCAAAGCCTTATATGTTCTCAGATTATGATGGTCTTCAGCAGCTGAAGTGTGTATTATCATGTTCTGCCGCAGCTGAGGTGTGTATTAGGAGGTTCTGCAGCAGCTGAGGTGTGTATTAGGAGGTTCTGTAGCAGCTGTATTATGAGGTTCTGTGGCAGCTGAGGTGTGTGTTAGGAGGTTCTGCAGCAGTTGAGGTATGTGTTACGATGTTCTGAAGCAGCTGAGATGTGTGTTAATAGCTTCTGCAGCAGCTGAGGTGTGTGTCAGTAGGTTCTGCAGCAGCTGAGGTGTGTATTAGGAAGTTCTGCAGCAGCTGAGGTGTGAAGTTAGAGGTTTTATAGCACCTGAGGTATGTGTGTTAGTAGGTTCTGCAGCAGCTAAGGGGTGTGTTGGTAGGTTCTGCAGCAGCTGAGGTGTGTATTAGGAGGTTCTGCAGCGGATGAGGTGTGTCAGTAGGTTCTGCAGCAGCTAAGGTTTGTGTTAGTAGGTTCTGCAGCAGCTGAGGTGTGTGTTAGTAGATTCTGCAGCAGCTAAGTTGTGTGTTAGTAGGTTCTGCAGCAGCTGAGGTGTGTGTTAGTAGGTTCTGCAGCAGCTAAGGTGTGTGTTAGTAGGTTCTGCAGCAGCTGAGGTGTGTGTTAGTAGGTTCTGCAGCAGCTGAGGTGTGTATTAGCAGGTTCTGCAGCAGCTGAGGTGTGTATTAGCAGGTTCTGCAGCAGTCAGAGAAATATCAGTTGTGACTGGATTAAATCCTTTAGTTTTCTGTGTCTGCACTTTGTAAAATGTCCCTGTCCTGTACTTCTGCAACCATGAGTCGCACTGTGACCTGACCTGATCCTGCACCGTCACCAGTCCAGACCCCAGACCAGCGCTGTGAAGTTCTGCCCCAGGCCCTGACTGCACTCTGCCAGCAGCACCAACAGTAAGTCAGCATCGGGGAGGAGTCGAAGCAGCAGCAGGCACAGTCCATTGCGTAGGATGACACACTATATAAAAAGTAGCAGCAGCAGACACAGTTTATCGGGTAAGGCTAGGTAATCACCTGTGATCAGATTTTGGTATTCTGTTCCAGCCACCAGCAGAATACCTGAGTCCCCAGATCCAGCATATGCCAAACACTGCTGGCACCTGCCAGACCCCATTCACAATAATGAGGTCAGTCGAAATCTGGCATGCAGTGGTATTTTGCCCTTTGTTTTTGCCATTGTCTGCAATGGTGGCTTCTGCTGGAATCAGTGGCGTGCCTAGGGTATTTGGCACCCAGGGCGGGTACTTTCTCTGGCACCCCCCTTCCCCCCGCCGAAACCATAAGAAACTTTATTTTTAAATTTAAATATACTGAAATATTTATTTTGTTTGAAATAAAATTTTTCGCTAGTAAACAGAAAATTGCTGGTAAATTAAAATTTAAAGGGAATCTGTCACCATGAAAATACAATGTAAGCTTGGCATTACATATTTTGTGAAGGAAGGTGAAGAAAAAACGGCTGTTTTTGCACAGCTTTGGCATTGGCTGTCAGCAGCCTTGTGACTCCTCAACACCCCTCCCCCCATTGAAAATTCAAGGCAGCAAGGCCCCTAACTGAAAAAATACCTCTTGCCTGCACACTGTTCTGCCACTGTGACTGTCTGCACCACTCCTAACTGCCACACACCACAGTGCTTTTTGCAGGCTCAGCGGCAGTGTATCTGCAGACACACACTGTGACACACACAACACTGGTGAGGTGGTCACTTCACTAGAAGGCACAACCCGCACAGCCGTTTTCTTGCTCAGGAGCACTGGAGCAAGCGGCTACAAGGAAGATGGGAGGTTTTCCCACCTGGAAGGTGAGCGGCGGCCGGCGGCAAGCATACAAGTGAGATAGGCGTGAGCGCGTTCCCTGGCTTATCAGAGCGCGCACCAGGGGCGGATTAAGTATATCATAGGCCGGGGGCTATTTACTCATCTTGGGCCTCCTCTGTCCATTTGCCCCGACTGTCCCCTCTTTCGCGTTGTGCCCCATGTTTATTTTTTCTGGCAAATATTAAAGAAAACTATGCCACGTATATAGTGTCGTTGCCCATTACCCCAGAGAATGCCAGGGATCTGGCAAACATTTTGGGGGCAACGTATGAAGCGATTTTAGAGGACGGCTATCATAAGTGCTGACCCTAAACCATATAATCAATGAAAAGTAAGCAATAGGGGGACGAGTAGTGACAGTGCACAGAACCACATCCCTGGTGCAGAAGTGAACACAGATACGATAGCTCGCCGGTGTTTAGTGGTCGGAGGACTTATAGAGTGGAATTATTATTACAGATTATAGGATAAATGTAAATTGGGGGTTATCAGCCGTAGGGGGGGGGGCAGCTTTTATTTAGGAGAACCTAATACCCTTCATTTATCTAGGTCATATTTGTTGAATTGACGTCTATTGTATAACACGCCCAGCCCCTCATAGTGTATAACATACAACACTCCGCAGTATACAGTGTAATACCCCACAGTATACAGTACCCCATAGTATGCAATACACAGTATACAGCACCCCACAGTATGCAGTATAGCACCCTATAGTATACAGCACCCCACAGTATGCAGTAAAGCACCCTATAGTATACAGTACCCCACAATATGCAATATATAGTATAGCACCCCACAGTATACAAAGCCCCACAGTATATAGTACCCCACAGTATGCAATACATAGTATAACACCCCACAGTATGCAGTATAGCATCCTATAGCATACAGTATAGCACCCCACAGTATACAGTACCTCACAGTATACAGCACTCCACAGTTTACAGCACCCCACAGTATACAGCACCCCACAGTATACAGTAGGGATCGACCGATTATTGGTTTTAACAATATTATTGGCCGATATTCAGGATTATGACCATTATCGGTATCGGCATCTATTTTGCCAATATTCCTATAATGTATGGGGAACACAGATCGCGCTGCTCTCAGCGCTCTCTGTGTTCCCTCAGCAGCACAGGGGAGAAGGAAGCAGTGTCTCCCTCCCCCTGTGCTGCTGCTGCCGCTGCCGCCAATGGGAGGAGAGAAGACAAGAGGAGGGGAGGTGCTGTGGCCACTGCTTCACCAATGATGTTAACTTATTCATTCAAATTGAACAGGAGGCGGGAGCTGGCAGCAGAATCACATAGCCGGCTCCCGACCTCTATTAGCGGTAGCTGCGATCCGCGGTAGTTAACCCCTCAGGTGCCGCGGATCGCAGCTAACGCTCATAGAGGTCGGGAGCCGGCTATGTGATTCTGCAGCCAGCTCCCGTCCTCCTGTATATGAATAAATGAGAGATTTATGTTCATTGGTGGCGCAGTGCGCCCCCCCAAGCCCCCCAGTATTAATCATTGGTGGCGCAGTGCGCCCCCCACCCCCGTAATTAAAAACATTGGTGGAGCAGTGTGCCCCCCCACCCAAGCTCCCCCAGTTTTAATCATTGGTGGCAGTGGCCACAGGGTCCCCTCTCCCCTCCTTCTCCGATCGGAGCCCCAGCTGTGTAATCGTGGGGCTCCGATCGGTTACCATGGCAGCCAGGACACTATTGAAGCCCTGGCTGCCATGGTAAGCTCCATGCTGCTGTGTGCACAAAGCACAGAGCAGCAGGGACAGTGTGAGATCCTATTCACCCTGATAGAGATCTATCAGGGTGAATAGGACAAGGGTTCTAGTCCCAAATGGGGCTAAAAGTTAGTAAAAAAAAAACACCAAAATATTAAGTATAAATGAAAAAGAAAGATTTACAAAAAAAAACAACTACACATTAACAATAAAAATATTTATTTTCAGCAGATTTGTGTAGGATTTTTTTTTTTTCAAAAATGACATTTCACAGAATATCGGTATAAATTATTGGCTATCGGCCTGAAAGTTCACAAATTATCGGTATCGGCCCTAAAAAAATCAATATCAGTCGATCCCTAGTATACAGCACCGCACAGTATACAGTACCCCACAGTATACAGCACCCCACAGTATACAGTAGAGCAGTATAGCACCCCACAGTATACAGCAGAGCAGTACAGCACCCCACACTATACAGGACCCCACAGTATACAGCACTCCATAGTATACAGTAGAGCAGTATACAGGGCCGTCTTTACCAAGGGGCAAAAGGGGCAGCTTCCCCGGGCCCAGTTGCTCCTGGGGGGCCCAAGGCAGCTGCCTCTTGAGCCCTGCTAGCCACTGCCCCGGGTGTCAGGCTGTCAGCTACACAGGGGGTGCTGCATGCCATGGCTGCCGGCACTCCAGCCAGCGTACTGTGTCTGTGAGAGCTGTGATCTAGGACCTTAGATGACATCATCACCATGTGACCAGTAACCTAGCAATATTACTGGTCACATGGCTATGAGGTCATCACAGGTCCTACCAGGAGTGTTGTGATGCTTTGTGGAGCTTTTTTGTGTGAAGATTACATCAGAAAAAGGTGACAGTGGCTGTTATGCTAATATACTGTAAACTACTGTATAGTGGGGTGCTGTATACTGTGTGGGGCTGTATACTGTGGGGGGGCTGTATACTGTGGGGGGGCTGTATACTGTGGGGGGCTTGTATACTGTGGGGGGCCTGTATACTGTGGGGGGCTGTATACTGTGTGTGGGGGGGGCTGTATACTGTGTGTGGGGGGCTGTATACTGTGTGGGGGCCTGTATAGTGTGGGGGGCCTGTATAGTGTGGGGGCCTGTATAGTGTGGGGGGCCTGTATAGTGTGGGGGCCGGTATACTGTGCGGGGCTGTATAGTGTGGGGGGGCTGTATACTGTATACTGTGGGTGCTGTATATTGTGGAGTGCTATACTGCTGTACTGTATACTGTGGGGGGCTGTATACTGTGGGTGCTGTATAGTGTGGAGTGCTATACTGCTGTACTGTATAGTGTGGGGTGCTGTATCGGGTATAGTTTGGGGTGCTGTATACGGTGAGGTGCTATACTGCTCTACTGTATACTGTGAGGTGTTGTATACTGTGGGGTGCTGTATACTGTGGACTGCTATACTGCTCTACTATATACTGTGGGGTACTGTATAGTGTGGGGTGCTATACTGCATACTGTGTGGTGCTGTATACTATAGGGTGCTATACTGCATACTGTGGGTTGCTGTATACTATAGGGTGCTATACTGCATACTGTGGGGTGCTGGGGTGCACTGTAACACTAGGGTGAGCCGAGCCCTGGTTTCCTTCCTGCAGAGCGGTGCCCACTTCCAGCCTGAGCCCAGCTGCCCAGAGCACTGATCCTGAGCCGCTGGAGTCTTCAGAACTGGAAGTATTTACAGTCATTCACTGTACTCTACCAGATGTGAGGATTTTTTGTGTGTGTGTTGTGGTGGAGGGCATGATTGCCTGCTAAGTTGTGGGAAGGCGGGATCCAGGGGGCCCAAGTAAATTTTTGCCCAGGGTCCAATCAATATTAAAGACGGCCCTGGCAGTATAGCACCCCACACTATACAGCACCCCACTATACAGTAGTTTACAGTACAATAGCATAACAGTCCCTGTCTCCTTTTCCTGATGTAATCTTCACAAAAAAAGCTCCACAATTATGGCAAACTTCTCCTGCAGCAACACTCCTGATAGAGAGAAAGGACCTTTGATTGCCTCATATCCATGTGACCAGTAATATCGCTATGTTACTGGTCACATGGTGATGATGTAATCTAAGGTCCTTTCTCCTAAGAGAATCACAGCTCTCCTTCCTTGCAGAGACTTTGGGCCGGGAGCTGCTGCTCAGGCAGCACCCCCGTGTATAGCTGACATTCTGACACCCGAGGCGGACCGCTCTCCCCCCAGACACGCCACTGGCTGGAGCCTCTGCAGCAGATGTGCACGTAACCTAAGGGGTGCTATCTGTCACTCACAAGGGGGCCAATTTCAGATTCTTGCCATGGGGCCCAGTGATTTCTATGTACGTCCCTGGTCTTAGGGATATGCTATGCAGGAAGTATTTATTGAGAGGTGGCTATACAGTTGCCTAAATTGCATATCTCTAAGACTGTGCTGGAGTTCTTTATATTAAATAAAAAAAATTCATGTCATACATAGCTAGGAGAGGACAAATAGACATACAGGCAAGCCTCAGGTCAGACACAGGAGAACACAGCAGAGAGGGGACACAGGAGTCCCTTATCTGAAACAAGCTGCAGAATCCTGTGTGTAGCTAGCTAGCTAGCAGTGAAGGTGATTGGTACTAGTTATAAGGGTTCTACACCTCAGGGCATAGATAGGGTCACAGAACAGCTGTGCATTACAGAGGATTTGAGGTCAGAGCTTAGGGGAAGAATGAAGTCACCTAGTCCATGCATCCTGGAAATAGGCAAGGCCTATATAATAGTCAGGACTGTGACCATGACCAGCCAGCATGCTGCCCGTACATTACTCTGTGTGCAATACTCTGTGCCATGAGAAAGGGCATACCATGACTGAGGAGAATGTGGGCTTTGGTTGTGGGGATGGAAATACTGTAACCTGGGAGCACCTGTTAAAGACTGTGCAGACTGTGTGGCTCTGCATCCTGTGTAAAGGAAGCTGTGGTGATACAACTATAGTCATTGCTCCTAATCTGAGGAGACCAGAGCCACAGTGCAAATGTCGAGGAAACTGGGTGAAACATAACCCAGAGCAGGAGTGGGTTGCTGCCTCTGAAAAGGATTGTGCTATATTTTCCCCATCACCAGAAACAATGCACCTAAATAACTTCTTGCCTCTCACTAAGCTTGTGCCCTCAAAGATAGAATGTAACTTCGAAGTCTGTTGCCCGTCAAAAGACTATTGTAACCATCAAGCTTGTTGCCTCTAGTGAAATGAGTAAGGGCTCATGCACATGACCGTATGTATTTTGCGGTCCGCCAAAAAACGATCTGCAAAAAATATGGATGACATCCGTGTGTATTCCGTATTTTGCGGAACAGAACAGCTGGCCCTTCATAGAACAGTACTATCCTTGTCTGTTATGTGGACAATAATAGGACATGTTCTATTTTTCGGTGGAACGGAAATACGGACATACGGAAACGGAATGCACACGGAGTAACTTCCATTTTTTTGCGGACCCATTGAAATGAATGTTTCCGCATACGGTCTGCAAAAAAACGGAACAGACACGGAAAGAAAATACGTTCGTGTGCATGAACCTTAAAGCTGCTGTTTTCCAGGTCAGACAATCAATTCAAGAGTGGAAGATGTGCAGATTCACGTATTGTATATGCAACGTATCCTCCATAGTCCTCTTCTTCCTAAGCTGCCTGGAACTATCAGGTCAGACAGTGCTGTTTTTTAAAACTCCTTGAACATATTTAGGCATCATGCACACAATAGTGTGTAATTTCAATGGTGTGTAATGTCAACGGTCAATTGATGGGTGCCTATTCAAAAGTTTGCTATGGGGCCCAGCCTTTCCTAGTTATGCTGTGCCATGCATACTACTTAAGACCAAAAAGACTTTGTCTATAAGGCCTCATGCACACGACCGTTTTTTTTTTGCGGTCCGCAAAAACGGGTTCCGTTTTTTCGTCATCCATGACCGTTTTTTCGTCCGTGGGTCTTCCTTGATTTTTGGAGGATCCACGGCCTGGCCGTGCGGAGCCAAACGGCATACTGAGCCAAACGGCAAAGTATGCCAAACGGCATACTTTGACGTTGACACAATATGGTGCAATTTCAAACTGATCCGTCCCCCATTGACTTTCAATGTAAAGTCAGGAGTTAATATACCATAGGATCTGAGTTTTCTCCAATCCGATGGTATATTTTAACTTGAAGCGTCCCCATCACCATGGGAACGCCTCTATGTTAGAATATACCATCGGATTTGAGTTACATCGTGAAACTCAGATCCGACAGTATATTCTAACACAGATGCGTTCCCATAGTTATGGGGACGCTTCTAGTTAGAATATACTACAAACTGTGTACATGACTGCCCCCTGCTGCCTGGCAGCACCCGATCTTTTACAGGGGGCTGTGATCAGCACAATTAACCCTTCAGGTGCCGCACCTGAAGGGGTTAATTGTGCGTATCATAGCCCCCTGTAAGAGATCAGGGGCTGCCAGGCAGCAGGGGGCAGACCCCCCTCCCTCCCCAGTTTGAATATCATTGGTGGCCAGTGTGCGGCCCCCCCGCCCCCCCTCTATTGTAATATTATTGGTGGCCAGTGTGCGACCCCCCCCCCCGGCCCCCCCCTCTATTGTAATATCATTGGTGGCCAGTGTGCGGCCTCCGTCGGCCCCCCTCCCCCCCTCTATTGTAATTTCATTGGTGGCCAGTGTGCGGCCTCCGTCGCCCCCCCTTCCTCCCTCTATTGTATTATCATTGGTGGCCAGTGTGCGGCCCCCCCACCGGCCCCCCCTCTATTGTATTAATATCATTGGTGGCCAGTGTGCGGCCTCCCCTCTTCCCCCCCCCCCCCCGATCATTGGTGGCAGCGGAGATTCTGATCGGAGTCCCAGTTTAATCGCTCTGGGGCTCCGATCGGTAACCATGGCAACCAGGACGCTACTGCAGGCCTGGTTGCCATGGTTACTTAGCAATATTACAATATTAGAAGCATCATACTTACCTGCTGCGCTGTCTGTGACCGGCCGGGAGCTCCTCCTACTGGTAAGTGACAGATCATTAAGCAATGCGCCGCACAGACCTGTCACTTACCAGTAGGAGGAGCTCCCGGCCGGTCACAGACATCGCAGCAGGTAAGTATGATGCTTCTAATATTGTAATATTGCTAAGTAACCATGGCAACCAGGCCTGCAGTAGCGTCCTGGTTGCCATGGTTACCGATCGGAGCCCCAGAGCGATTAAACTGGGACTCCGATCGGAATCTCCGCTGCCACCAATGATCGGGGGGGGCGCACTGTGGCCACCAATGAAATTAAAACTGGGGAGGGAGGGGGGTCTGCCCCCTGCTGCCTGGCAGCCCCCCTCAGCACCTGAGGGGTTAATTGTGCGGATCACAGCCCCCTGTAAGAGATCGGGTGCTGCCAGGCAGCAGGGGGCAGTCATGTACACAGTTCGTAGTATATTCTAACTAGAAGTGTCCCCATCACTATGGGAACGCCTCTGTGTTAGAATATACTGTCGGTTCTGAGTTTTCACGAAGTGAAAACTCAGCTCAGAAAAAGCTTTTATGCAGACGGATCTTCGGATCCGTCTGTATGAAAGTAACCTACGGCCACGGATCACGGACGCGGATGCCAATCTTGTGTGCATCCGTGTTCTTTCACGGACCCATTGACTTGAATAGGTCCGTGAACCGTTGTCCGTCAAAAAATAGGACAGGTCCTATTTTTTGGACGGACAGGAAACACGGATCACGGATGCGGCTGCAAAACGGTGCATTTTCAGATTTTTTCACGGACCCATTGAAAGTCAATGGGTCCGCGAAAAAAAACGGAAAACGGCACAACGGCCACGGATGCACACAACGGTCGTGTGCATGAGGCCTAAGTCTGACCTTCTTACATCTAATTTTTCTATGGTGCTAGAGTGCCTCTTTTGAGTGCTGTATCCACAGAGCCCTGAACAACCAAAAATCATGGTGCCCCACTCCACCATCCACCTCCTCCACCTTCAGCAGCAACTTTAGAGAAAGTTTAATGATAATGTTGGTCTCCCCAAAGCACAGAAATAATGCTCACAGTGATGTTAAAGTAAAGTGGAGATGCTCATAGTGTTGTTACAGTACAGGGAAAATGCTCACAGCGATGTCACAGTTCAAGTATCATCAGTGATATCATAGCACCAAAATTCTACAGTTATACCAACAATGATGTCACAATACACGAATATACATGTTTCAGTAAAAGAGATAGGCACTCTTCATCCAGAATCACTATAAGGCCTCATGCACACGACCGTTGTTTGCTTCCGCATCCGTTCCGACGATTTTAGCGTTTCAGGTGCGGACCCATTTATTTCTATGGAGCTCTTGAAAATGCGGATAGTGCACCGTTTGCCATCCGCGTCCGTGATCCGTGGTTCCAGTCCATCCAAAAAATATAACCTGTCCTATTATTTCCGCGGAAAATGGTTCGCGGACGCATTCAAGTCAATGGGAACGCTAAAAAATGCGGAGGCACACAAGATTGTCATCTGCGTCCGCGCGTCCGTTTTATTCCTATCATTTGCATGGCAAACCTGTCTTAGACTTTTTTTTACATTCCTTTATGTCTGGTGGTCCTCCAAAAATAAAGGAAGACACACGGAAACGGAACAACGGAACCCCATTTTGCGGAACGGAACACAACAACGGTCGTGTGCATGAGGCCTTAGAGACAGTTTATTCCATATACCATTCACAAATAAAAATATATCATAAAGATAAAATAGTAACAAATACATAAAAAATTAGGGTAAGGGGGGCGGAGCCTGGCCGTGACTGCAGATGGCTGTGTGAAACCTCGGCTCCTCCATACTCAAGCAAACTAAACCAATTTTACAGCGATAACCCACTCCAAAATGGTCAAGTACGGGAGAGACAGGGGTTCTGACCCCCCCAATACACCGAGAACCCAAAAGAGCCAACAAGCTATGCAACGTTTCCCTAAGAAGAAAGCTTTCCTCTCACCAGGCACGGGCCCTAAGATGGCGGCTGCAGCACCATGCGCTGAGGAAGGAGAAGATTCCGATGTGGACAGCTCACAGGGGGACGCAGTGGAATCTCGGGACCCCTCACCGGTATCAAAGTCCTTTCTCACGAAGGTACTGGGGCAGGCGCTTGAAAAGGCCATAAAGCCAGTGCTAGTTGAATTGTCAGATATAAAATCGGAGATTGCACAAATGGGGCATAGAGTGGAGACGCTCGAAACTGCGATGCAGGATCTAGTAACACACTCCACAGGAATGGCAGACTACCTTGATATGCACACTGCAGAGCTCAACAGAGCGATGTTAATGCTAGAGGATCAGGAAAATCGCAGCAGAAGGCGAAATATCTGCATCAAAGGGCTACCTGAGTCCTGAGCTTCTGAATCGCTGCGTAAAGTTGCCATGTAAATATTCGCCGATCTTTTGGGTCAGGAATCGGCTGCTTCGAATTTAATCTAGCGAATCCACAGGGCCTTGAGACCAGCGCCGAAGCCGAACGAAAGACCCAGGGATGTAGTCTGTGGCCTGCTATCGTTTGTGGACACTGCCCGCATAATGGCCTCAGCTAGAGAGAGAAGGCAGATCACTTATGATGGAGCAGACATTGCACTGTACCAGGACATTGCGCCTTCCACGCTTGCAAAAAGGCGCATCATGAAGCCACTACTTGACACGCTGAGAGAGCAAAAAATACCATATGTATGGCTATACCCCTTTGGCATTTCGATTATGAAAAACGGAAGACGCATAGCGATCCACACTCCAGACAACTTAGAAAGAGCCTGGGAAGCTATAGGAGTGCACCCGGTAGAAATTCCCTCATGGATGCCGATAGCTCAGCCCGTAGACCTACCGCGACTCACGCAAGTAGAGCCCTGGAAGAAGGTGCTAAAGGCGAAGACCAAGATGGATAAGGCGGTGTCCAGGGCGCATTCTCCTCCACCCTGAAGACGGAACCAAGGATTGAAGGCCTCAGCTTAAAGGGTCTGAGCTCTGAACTCTGGATCTATATTATATTTTTCAACTTGCCAGTTCTTAGCAATAGTTTATTAAAAAAAATAAAAAAGAGTTACTATAGTCCCGGTATATTACCAAGATACCGCGCATACATTTGGTATATGCTCTAAGCTATCCCTTCTAAGTAAACAATCTGATAGATATTACTATGTTCTGATAGATATTAGCCTCTCCTCCCTCATTGTTACCCCTAATCCCAGATATGAGAATATTACTGCCTACATATCAGTAGGTTACACAGAAAATTGCATGATCTTCAACTGATAGATGTGTGGAGAAATCGCAACCCTACGGTTAAGGACTACTCCTTCTTCTCTAACCCACATGGTTCATATCAGAGACTAGATCATATTTTAACATCTACCTCTCTTTTGCCTGTCTCTAGCGCTGCCGAGATCGGGAGCATCACCATTAGTGTTGAGCGAACAGTTCGAGCATAGTTCGGGTCCGTACCGAATTTTGGGGTGTTCGTGACACGGACCCGAACCCGAACTTTTTCGTAAAAGTTCGGGTTCGGGTTCGTCGTTCGGCATGTATTTTGGCGCATTTTGAAAGGCTGCAAAGCAGCCAATCAACATGCATCATACTACTTGCCCTAAGATGCCATCGCAGCCATGCCTACTATTGGCAAGGCTGTGATTGGCCAAGTGCAGCATGTGACTCAGCCTCTTTATAAGCTTGTGCGCACGTCGGGACGTGCTCACTCCCGATGTGAATAGAACAGGGATAGACGCAGCTGATGCTAGGGCGAGAATAGGCAGGGATAATTGAATAACTGGAAGCAAATTTCTCTCCTCCACCTGTGATTCATCTGAACAACTGCAGCTGAGCTGCTTTTTTGATAGGGATTGGCTATTTTTAGAGTGGCCAGAGTGATTTTTCCATCCACATGTACCTGGGCTGACCGCAGGCCGCCATTTTGCGACTTGTAGTGCTGCAGCTGCCACAGTGTGCATTCCAAAGCTCCAAACAAGTCAGACATCTACACCTGGGATTCAGACCAATAGCGATTTAGCAGCACAGTCCAAGGCTATTTTTTTTAAAGGTTGTGCAGACCATTTTGTGGCACATGTTACTGGGCTGATAGGCGGCGGCCATCTTGGGACTAGTGCTGCAGCACAATCTCTCCCAACGTCCATTAATCACTTGTAATAGTGGTCTGTGCCATAGAAATCCTACATCAGGGACTTGGGTGTGCTTGTATCACCCCTACTAATACCAGTCCACCTGTAATCCATACAGTGAAAAGCCATAAAGTATTCCAGTGAGGGAATTTTTTTTTTATTTAAAAAAGGCCAAGTTAGTTTATCTGGCGTTCAATATACTAGATACAGTTAGGCCTGCGTTTCATACATCTGGAATTAGCAAACTAATGTGCTGGGGTTGGGAAAACATATATGTACCCATACTAGAATCTGTCAAAGAAAGCGGTACTCACATATAACAGTCATTCCATCTGTAATCCATACAGTCAAAAGACTGAAAGTATTCCAGTGAGGGAATTTTTTTTATTTAAAAAAGGCCAAGTTAGTTTATCTGGCGTTCAATATACTAGATACAGTTAGGCCTGCGTTTCATACATCTGGAATTAGCAAACTAATGTGCTGGGGTTGGGAAAACATATATGTACCCATACTAGAATCTGTCAAAGAAAGCGGTACTCACATATAACAGTCATTCCATCTGTAATCCATACAGTCAAAAGACTGAAAGTATTCCAGTGAGGGAATTTTTTTTATTTAAAAAAGGCCAAGTTAGTTTATCTGGCGTTCAATATACTAGATACAGTTAGGCCTGCGTTTCATACATCTGGAATTAGCAAACTAATGTGCTGGGGTTGGGAAAACATATATGTACCCATACTAGAATCTGTCAAAGAAAGCGGTACTCACATATAACAGTCATTCCATCTGTAATCCATACAGTCAAAAGACTGAAAGTATTCCAGTGAGGGGATTTTTTTTATTTAAAAAAGGCCAAGTTAGTTTATCTGGCGTTCAATATACTAGATACAGTTAGGCCTGCGTTTCATACATCTGGAATTAGCAAACTAATGTGCTGGGGTTGGGAAAACATATATGTACCCATACTAGAATCTGTCAAAGAAAGCGGTACTCACATATAACAGTCATTCCATCTGTAATCCATACAGTCAAAAGACTGAAAGTATTCCAGTGAGGGAATTTTTTTTTTATTTAAAAAAGGCCAAGTTAGTTTATCTGGCGTTCAATATACTAGATACAGTTAGGCCTGCGTTTCATACATCTGGAATTAGCAAACTAATGTGCTGGGGTTGGGAAAACATATATGTACCCATACTAGAATCTGTCAAAGAAAGCGGTACTCACATATAACAGTCATTCCATCTGTAATCCATACAGTCAAAAGACTGAAAGTATTCCAGTGAGGGGATTTTGCTTATAAAAAATAATATATTTCATTGTGGTGCGAGTTGAATCGCAACAATGAAGAAAAATACTATTAAGGGACGAGGACGCGGTCGTGATGGTGTCCGTGGAGCCTCTGTTGCTGGTAGAGGACGTGGCCGTTCGGCCCCAGGCGCACACAGTAGGGAACGAACTCCCTCAACTAGCCGGCAGAATGTACCGCAATATCTCGTGGGGCCCAATGCCGCTCTTAGGATGGTAAGGCCTGAGCAGGTACAGGCATTAATCGATTGGGTGGCCGACAGTGCTTCCAGCACGTTCACCACATGGTCTTCCACCCAGTCTTCTGCGGAAAGCGCACAGGTGGCACCTGAAAACCAAGCCCATCAGTCTGTCACATCACCCCCAAGCATATCAGGGAAACGGTCTGAGCCACAAGTTATGCAGCAGTCTCTTCTTCTGTTTGAAGACTCTGCTTCCAGGGTTTCCCAGGGGCGTCCACCTAGCCCTTCCCCAGTGGAGGAAGACATACCATGCACTGACGCACAACCACTTATGTCTCCAGATGAAGAGGACATGGGAATACCACCACAGCAGAGTCACCGACTCTCTGATGATGACGAAACACAGGTGCCCACTGCCGCGTCTTTTTGCAGTGTGCAGACTGAACAGGAGGAGGTCAGGAAGGGAGACTGGGTGGAAGACGATGCAGAGGACGATGAGGTCTTAGACCCCACATGGACTGAAGGTCGTGGCGATGACTTTCACAGTTCAGAGGAAGAGGTAGTGGTGAGACCGAGACAACAGCGAAGCCAAAGAGGGAGCAGGGGGCCAAAGCAGACGAGCCGCCGCCCCCAGAGTTCGCCTGCTACTGGACATCGCCAACAGGGACCCAGCCCCACAAAGGCAGCTTCAAAGAGTTCCCTGGCATGGCACTTCTTTAAACAATGTCCTACCGACAAGACCCGAGTGACTTGCACGCTCTGCCATCAGAGCCTGAGGCGAGGCATTAACGTTCTGAACCTCAGCACAACCTGCATGACCAGGCATCTACATGCAAAGCATGAACTGCAGTGGGGTACACACCTTAAAAACCAGGCACTCGCTGAGGCTCCCCCTGCTCCCTCTACCGCTGCTGCCTCGGCTTCCGCCTCGAGAGGAATGTTGCCACCTGCCGAGCAGCAAACAGAGGATGTGCCACCGACACCACCACCACCGCCACCGTCAACTAGCGTCTCCACTATATCACACAGCAGCGTTCAGCTCTCAATATCTCAAACCTTAGAGAGGAAGCGCAAATTCCCCCCGAGTCACCCTCGAGCCCTTGGCCTGAACGCCAGCATTTCTAAACTGCTGGCCTTTGAAATGCTGTCATTCCGGCTGGTGGACACAGACAGCTTCAAACAGCTGATGGCCATGGCTGTCCCGCAGTATGTGGTTCCCAGCCGCCACTACTTCTCCAAGACAGCCGTGCCTTCCCTGCACATGCAAGTGTCCGATAAAATCAAGTGTGCACTGCGCAACGCCATTTGTGGCAAGGTCCACCTAACCACAGATACGTGGACCAGTAAGCACGGCCAGGGACGCTATATCTCACTAACTGCACACTGGATGAATGTAGTGGCGGCTGGGCCCCCGGCGGACAGTTCCTTGGCGCACGTCCTTCCGCCCCCTAGGATCGCAGGGCATCATTCTCTGCCTCCTGTAGCCTCCTCCTCCTACTCGGCTTCCTCCTCCACTGCTTCCACCAGCTCATCCGGTCAGCCACACACCTTCACCACCAACTTCAGCACAGCCCGGGGTAAACGTCAGCAGGCCATTCTGAAACTCATATGTTTGGGGGACAGGCCCCACAGCGCAAAGGAGTTGTGGCGGGGTATTGAACAACAGACCGACGAGTGGTTTCTGCCGGTGGGCCTCAAGCCAGGCCTGGTGGTATGCGATAATGGGCGAAATCTCGTGGCAGCTCTGGGACTAGCCGGTTTGACGCACATCCCTTGCCTGGTGCATGTGCTGAACTTGGTGGTGCAGAGGTTCATTCACCACTACCCCAACATGTCAGAGCTGCTGCATAAAGTGCGGGCCGTCTGTGCGCGCTTCCGCCGTTCACATCCTGCCGCTGCTCGCCTGTCTGCGCTACAGCGGAACTTCGGCCTTCCCGCTCACCGCCTCATATGCGACGTGCCCACCCGGTGGAACTCCACCTTGCACATGCTGGAGAGACTGTGCGAGCAGCAGCAGGCCATAGTGGAGTTTCAGCTGCAGCACGCTCGCGTCAGTCGTACTGCCGAACAGCACCACTTCACCACCAATGATTGGGCCTCCATGCGAGACCTGTGTGCCCTGCTGCGCTGTTTCGAGTACTCCACCAACATGGCCAGTGGCGATGACACTGTTATCAGCGTTACAATACCACTTCTATGTCTCCTTGAGAAAACACTTAGGGCAATGATGTTAGAGGAGGTGGCCCAGGTGGAGGAGGAGGAGGAGGATGAGGGCTCGTTTCTAACACTTTCGGGCCAGTCTGTTCGAAGTGGCTCAGAGGGAGGTTTGTTTAAGCAGCAGAGGACAGGTTCACAAGTCGCCAGCCAAGGCACTGTACTGGAGGACGAGGAGGAGGTGGAGGGGGACGAGGATGACGCAAGTTCACAGCGGGGTGGCAGCCCAGGCCCATCACTGGTGCGTGGCTGGGGGGATACGGTGGACGATGACGATACGCCTCCCACAGAGGACAGCTTGTCCTTACCCATGGGTAGCCTGGCCCACATGAGCGAATATATGCTCCAATGCCTGCGCAACGACAGCAGAGTTGCCCACGTTTTAACGTGTGCAGACTACTGGGTGGCCACCCTGCTGGATCCCCGGTATAAAGACAATGTGCCCACTTTAATTCCTGAACTGGAGCGCGACCGTAAGATGCGCGAGTACAAGCGCACGCTGATAGAGGCGCTCTTGAGAGCATTCCCACATGTCACAGGGGAACAGGTGGAAGGTGAAGGCAGAGGAGTGGCAAGAGGTCGCCAACGCAGCTGTGTCACGGCCAGCTCATCTGAGGGCAGGGTTAGCATGGCAGAAATTTGGAAAAGTTTTGTCTCCACGCCACAGCTATCTGCACCGACACCTGATACGGAACGTGTTAGCAGGAGGCAGCATTTCACTAACATGGTTGAACAGTATGTCTGCACACCCCTCCACATCCTGACGGATGGTTCGGCCCCATTCAACTACTGGGTTTCGAAATTGTCCACGTGGCCAGAGTTAGCATGTTATGCCTTGGAGGTGCTTTCCTGCCCGGCGGCCAGCGTTTTATCTGAACGCGTATTCAGCACGGCAGGGGGCGTCATTACTGACAAGCGTAGCCGCCTGTCCACAGCCAACGTGGACAAGCTGACCTTCATAAAGATGAACCAGGCATGGATCCCACAGGACCTGTCCCTCCCTTGTGCAGAGTAGTCCTTATTAACTGCCTAAAACATGTCTTGTTGTGCTACGGGCCACTTCTTTATTTGATACAAATTTTATGAAACCCACAGTTGAATGAAACTCTTCTCTGTCTGGGCGCCGGGGCCTAACCAGATGAAAGTGGCCGGTTAAACTAACGGGTGACATGAAGCCATAACCTCTGCCATGCTACCTCTGTCTTCTGTCTGGGTGCTGAGGCCTAAGTCAAATAAAGCGGTCTTCTGCTGTGCTGGGGGATATGAAGCTAATCTCTGACCTCTCTCCTCTGTCTGGGTCCAAAGGCCTAAATCACTGAAAGAGGCCTTCTCCTGTGGTGTGTGATATGATGCCAGAATATGTGCTATGGGGCCTCTCTCCTCTTCCTGGGTGCAGGGGTCAAATAAACTAAATTGTGGCCTACTCCTGTGGTGGTTGATATGATGCCTGATTCTCTGATGTGGAACCTCTCTCCTCTGTTTGGGTGAAGGGGTCAAAGTAACTAAATGGTGGCTTCTCCTGTGGTGGCTGATATGATGCCAGAATATGTGCTGTGGTGCCTCTCTCCTCTTCCTGGGTGCAGGGGTCAAAGTAACTAAATGGTGGCTTCTCCTGTGGTGGCTGATATGATGCCAGAATATGTGCTGTGGGGCCTCTCTCCTCTTCCTGGGTGCAGGGGTCAAAGTAACTCAATGGTGGCTTCTCCTGTGGTGGCTGATATGATGCCAGAATATGTGCTGTGGTGCCTCTCTCCTCAGTCTGGGTCCAAAGGCCTAAATCACTGAAAGAGGCCTTCTCCTGTGGTGTGTGATATGATGCCTGAATATGTGCTGTGGTGCCTCTCTCCTCTTCCTGGGTGCGGGGGTCAAAGTAACTCAATGGTGGCTTCTCCTGTGGTGGCTGATATGATGCCAGAATATGTGCTGTGGTGCCTCTCTCCTCTTCCTGGGTGCGGGGGTCAAAGTAACTCAATGGTGGCTTCTCCTGTGGTGGCTGATATGATGCCAGAATATGTGCTGTGGGGCCTCTCTCCTCTTCCTGGGTGCAGGGGTCAAAGTAACTCAATGGTGGCTTCTCCTGTGGTGGTTAGTATGATGCCAGAATATGTGCTGTGGGGCCTCTCTCCTCTTCCTGGGTGCAGGGGTCAAAGTAACTCAATGGTGGCTTCTCCTGTGGTGGCTGATATGATGCCAGAATATGTGCTGTGGTGCCTCTCTCCTCTTCCTGGGTGCGGGGGTCAAAGTAACTCAATGGTGGCTTCTCCTGTGGTGGCTGATATGATGCCAGAATATGTTCTGTGGTGCCTCTCTCCTCTTCCTGGGTGCGGGGGTCAAAGTAACTCAATGGTGGCTTCTCCTGTGGTGGCTGATATGATGCCAGAATATGTGCTGTGGGGCCTCTCTCCTCTTCCTGGGTGCAGGGGTCAAAGTAACTCAATGGTGGCTTCTCCTGTGGTGGTTAGTATGATGCCAGAATATGTGCTGTGGGGCCTCTCTCCTCTTCCTGGGTGCAGGGGTCAAAGTAACTCAATGGTGGCTTCTCCTGTGCTGATTGATATAAAGCTGATGGTTGTGCCATCTGACATGGTTGCCAGGGTCTGATTCAATGGGGGCCTACTCCTGTGGTGGGTGATCTAAATGCCTGATTCTCTGCTGTGAAACCTCTCTCCTCCGTCTGGGTGTAGGGGTCAAAGTCTTTCAAAGTCGCCTTCTCCTGTGCTGATTGATATGAAGCTGATGGTTGTGCCATCTGACATGGTTGCCGGGGTCCCATTAAATTGTGGCCTACTCCTGTGGTGGTTGATATGATGCCTGATTCTCTGATGTGGAACCTCTCTCCTCTGTTTGGGTGAAGGGGTCAAAGTAACTAAATGGTGGCTTCTCCTGTGGTGGCTGATATGATGCCAGAATATGTGCTGTGGGGCCTCTCTCCTCTTCCTGGGTGCAGGGGTCAAAGTAACTCAATGGTGGCTTCTCCTGTGGTGGCTGATATGATGCCAGAATATGTGCTGTGGTGCCTCTCTCCTCTTCCTGGGTGCGGGGGTCAAAGTAACTCAATGGTGGCTTCTCCTGTGGTGGCTGATATGATGCCAGAATATGTGCTGTGGTGCCTCTCTCCTCTTCCTGGGTGCGGGGGTCAAAGTAACTCAATGGTGGCTTCTCCTGTGGTGGCTGATATGATGCCAGAATATGTGCCGTGGTGCCTCTCTCCTCTTCCTGGGTGCAGGGGTCAAAGTAACTAAATGGTGGCTTCTCCTGTGGTGGTTGATATGATGCCTGATTCTCTGCTGTGAAACCTCTCTCCTCCATCTGGGTGTAGGGGTCAAAGTCTTTCAAAGTCACCTTCTCCTGTGCTGATTGATATAAAGCTGATGGTTGTGCCATCTGACATGGTTGCCAGGGTCTGATTCAATGGGGGCCTACTCCTGTGGTGGGTGATCTAAATGCCTGATTCTCTGCTGTGAAACCTCTCTCCTCCGTCTGGGTGTAGGGGTCAAAGTCTTTCAAAGTCGCCTTCTCCTGTGCTGATTGATATGAAGCTGATGGTTGTGCCATCTGACATGGTTGCCGGGGTCCCATTAAATTGTGGCCTACTCCTGTGGTGGTTGATATGATGCCTGATTCTCTGATGTGGAACCTCTCTCCTCTGTTTGGGTGAAGGGGTCAAAGTAACTAAATGGTGGCTTCTCCTGTGGTGGCTGATATGATGCCAGAATATGTGCTGTGGGGCCTCTCTCCTCTTCCTGGGTGCAGGGGTCAAAGTAACTCAATGGTGGCTTCTCCTGTGGTGGCTGATATGATGCCAGAATATGTGCTGTGGTGCCTCTCTCCTCTTCCTGGGTGCGGGGGTCAAAGTAACTCAATGGTGGCTTCTCCTGTGGTGGCTGATATGATGCCAGAATATGTGCTGTGGTGCCTCTCTCCTCTTCCTGGGTGCGGGGGTCAAAGTAACTCAATGGTGGCTTCTCCTGTGGTGGCTGATATGATGCCAGAATATGTGCTGTGGTGCCTCTCTCCTCTTCCTGGGTGCAGGGGTCAAAGTAACTAAATGGTGGCTTCTCCTGTGGTGGTTGATATGATGCCTGATTCTCTGCTGTGAAACCTCTCTCCTCCATCTGGGTGTAGGGGTCAAAGTCTTTCAAAGTCGCCTTCTCCTGTGCTGATTGATATAAAGCTGATGGTTGTGCCATCTGACATGGTTGCCAGGGTCTGATTCAATGGGGGCCTACTCCTGTGGTGGGTGATCTAAATGCCTGATTCTCTGCTGTGAAACCTCTCTCCTCCGTCTGGGTGTAGGGGGTCAAAGTCTTTCAAAGTCGCCTTCTCCTGTGCTGATTGATATGAAGCTGATGGTTGTGCCATCTGACATGGTTGCCGGGGTCCCATTAAATTGGGGCCTACTCCTGTGGTGGGTGATCTAAATGCCTGATTCTCTGCTTTGAAACCTCTCTCCTCCGTCCGGGTGTAGGGGTCAAAGTCTGTCAAAGTCGCCTTCTCCTGTGCTGATTGATATAAAGCTTATGCTTGTGCCATCTTACATGGTTGCCGGGGTCTGATTCAATGGTGGCCTACTCCTGTGGTGGGTGATCTAAATGCCTGATTCTCTGCTGTGTAACCTCTCTCCTCCGTCTGGGTGTAGGGGTCAAAGTAACTAAATGGTGGCCTACTCCTGTGGTGGGTGATATGATGCCTGGTTCTCTGCTGTGGGACCTCTCTCCTTTGTCTGGGTGCTGTGGTCAAAATAATAGTAAGTGACCTTCTCCATTGGTGGGTGACTTGAAGCCTGATTCTGTGCTATGGGACCTCACTCCAATTAATATTGTTTAATTTTTATTTATTTTATGTTAACTCATCATTTCCCTATCTACATTTGTTTGCAGGGGATTTAACTACATTTTGCTGCCTTTTGCAGCCCTCTAGCCCTTTCCGGGTGTGTTTTACAGCCTTTTTAGTGCCCAAAAGTTCGGGTCCCCATTGACTTCTATGGGGTTCGGGTTCGGGATGAAGTTCGGGTCGAGTTCGGATCCCGAACCCGAACATTTTTCGAAAGTTCGGCCGAACTCGTCGAACCCGAACATCCAGGTGTTCGCTCAACTCTAATCACCATCTCTGACCACGCACCATGCCACGTGACCCTCACCCTTGCTTCCTTACCAAGAAGAGAATGGAACTGGAGACTCAACGAGTCCCTGTTGAATAACAGGCTACACTCCGAACAGGTTAGGTCTCAATTAGAGATGTATTTTGGGATCAACTCCACAACACACAGCACTTCCCCATTGAATGGGAAGCCCACAATGCTTACATTAGGGGGTGTTTTATTTCTCTTGGTACCAGGGTTAAAAAGGAACATCAGAAGACTCTAGACTACATACTAGCTCAGATAATGAGAGTAGAAAAGCTAAACAAACTATCTGCAAGCAGAGAGAAACAAAAGGAACTCGCGGAACTTAGACTACAACTTAACAAACTTTTAACCCAGAAAGTAAGGAAACTGATGTTAAACTTTCAACACAAAGTGTACGCCCATGGGAACAAAGGGGGCAAACTGATGTCCTCATTACTAAAAAAGACAAAAAACGTAACATACATCCCTAAAATAAAAAAGACAGATGGCAACGTTACCCAAGAAACGCCTGAGATAGCAAGTGCCTTCCAAAAATTTTATGAGGGGCTATACAACCTTAACAAATCTAAATCCCCAGACCAAAAAAATATTAGACAGACACACATCAAAGAATTCCTAAATTCCCTTAAGTTACCGTCAGTCCACCCGGTCGACTTAGACTCACTAACTAACCCAGTCACATCGGAGGAAGTGAGTTCTATTATACAGAGCTTCCCCCCAGGCAAGAGTCCAGGTCCTCATGGTCTGCCTCTTCTGTATTATAGGAGTTTTCAGGACATCCTTGTACCCCGACTTACCGACGTCTGTAATGCATTAATGCAGGGAGGTTACCTGCCTAGACAGACACAAGAATCGTATGTCATACTTATCCACAAAGAAGGCAAAGATCCTCAGAATTGTGGAAGTTATAGGCCAATATCCCTCTTGAATCTGGATCTAAAGATTTGGGCCAAAATCCTAGCAACTAGACTAAGCAAAATTCTACCCTACTTGATAGTTCCAGAGAAGGGAAAGATAACTCACACCGGATCTTTCACGCAATTCACGCTGCTAAAACAAAGAGGTTCCCACTGGTCTTGCTGAGTATAGACGCTGAGAAGGCGTTCGACAGGGTCAACTGGAACTTCATGAAATTGACCCTAGAAAAATTTGCCATCCCTGACCCATTTATACATTCGATATTTACACTATACCAGCAACCACATGCCAGATTGAAAGTCAATGGCACACTCTCCCCAACCTTTGAAATAGCAAATGGGACAAGACAAGGGTGCCCATTATCCCCTTCCCTATTCATTCTGGTAGTAGAGACCCTCATTCAGCTAGTCAGACAGACCTCTGAAATCAGGGGTGTCAACTACTGCCAGAAAGACCTAAAATGTACTGCTTTTGCAGATGACCTCCTGTTCCTGGTGACCAATCCCGATAAAGGATTAGATCACTTAGTTAAAAAGATTGAGATATTTAGCCAGATTTCAGACTTTAAGGTTAATTACTCTAAGTCTGAAATACTAAACATTTCATTTTCGGACTCAAGAGCAGTCTCTTTACAGACCCACCTTCCATTCCACTGGACTAAGGGACCAATAAAGTACCTAGGGACACTGATACCAAGGGACCTAGATAATCTATTCAAATGCAATTATATACCCCTTAAAAGAGACATTACACAACTACTACAGAAATATAACTTACCCTACCTATCCTGGATGGGCAGAAAGCCTATGTTTTTCACAAGATCCTATACATCTACCAAAAACATTTCTCCTAGAGGTTAGGCTAATCTTTTCCAAATTCTTGTGGAATGGGAGAAAACCTCGACTCTCACTAAGACATAGGGACAAAGGAGGTTTGGGAGTCCCAGATGTTTCAAAATACTACCAAGCTATACAACTGAATAGGTGGTTAGAGTCAGTAGATCCCAAGAGACAACCAGATGTACAAGAGTTACTTCAATATAGTGTGGGCCCTTCACTCCAGAGGCTTCTCTGGCTACCGGACATAAGCCAAAACAAGAACAAAGATCTCGACCCCTTACTAAAAGGGATTAGAGAGACATGGAGAGAACTCGGCAAAAATTTAGCACCCAACCCGTCCCTTCTATTACCAGCAAGCCTTATCCCCGATTTATTAGGAAATAACAGGGATATCCTCCCGGAGATCTGGTCATCGATAGCGCAAGTTAGACTAGGGGAGTTAATCCCTGACACAGAAACATCTATATTGAGCAGGCTGCCAGAGCGAATAAAAAGCTCCCCAAGCTTTTTCCTCACAAAGTCATATATAAGTGCTGTGTGTGGTGGACTGAGAAAGAAGTGCAGCTCAGGGAGACCATTGACAGATTTTGAAAAGCTATTATTATCTCCACTTCCTAAACAGAGGAAAATTGCAGCAATTTATGTTCTGGTGGGAGCCAAGGGTGAGGTGAAAAAGCCTCTGTACGTCAGAGAATGGGAGAGAGAGCTTGACACTGCTTTTTCAGATCAGGAACTTAAACAGCTTCTAGCTTTCTCACATGGATCGTCACCATGCATACGTCTACAAGAAAATCATTTCAAGCTTCTCTCCAGATGGTACAGAACCCCGGAGTTCCTACACAGGAGGGGTCTGTCCCCTGATCGGCTGTGCTGGAGATGTGGCAAAGGAGTAGGATCGTTATCCCACATATGGTGGACATACCCATTGATTATCCCATTTTGGGAGGGTATTATCAAGATAATAAATAAAGTCTCAACTCCGGAACTTAAGATCACGTTAGAAATAGTGTTCTTTTCATTACCAACTGATCTTTATAGGCCATCTAAACGTAACTTAGTAACCCATCTAATTTCGGCTGCTAAAGCCATCATACCTCTCGACTGGAAGAATACCAATACTCCCCCAATACAAGAATGGAAGGCTAAAGTCAACCAGATCTGCCAATTCGAAGAAATGACAAGTTGGATTAATAGAAGCCACGAGAAATTCCTGAAAACGTGGCAACCTTGGAGGTCACTGAATGACAGTGGGTGATGTGAAATGTTATGGTGACAGTTAGGAGGTTTAACCAGAGTGGGCTAGCATCGTCTGACCAGCTTTATAAGCACCTGACCAGCCTTTTAAACTGTCACGGCTGTGTCATGGTCTGTTATTGTGGACCATGACACTTTAGCCGTGCATGCTCGTTGCCGGTGGCAACATGTTGTTTTGCATGTTTTGACACTTCCCCTTTAAGTTGTGTGTCCCTTCCCATTCTGGTGTGCACGGGGTTAAGGTGTGCTTGGTAGGTGTGGTGGGTGTGACCTCAGGCTTCCTATATGTTGGTGTGGTGAAGCCTGAGTGTCAGTTTGGTTTGTTTGTCAGCTTGGTGTGGAGCTCTGCTCCTGGGCTGAATGATACGGTCTGTGTGAGCCACCCTTTTTTATTATTTTGTGTACCTTGCTCTGTCTGTTGTCCCCTCCGGTGTGTTTCTGTTTACCCTTCCCCACCTGTGTTGTATGGTGTGGGTTAAGCGAAGGCAAGACTGTGGGTTTCCCAGCCTGGAGCCTCCGTCCATCTCTGCTGCGGCAGGTAAGTGTTCATAGCATTGTTTTGTTGCTGTTACTTACCTGCCGTACTGTTTAGCCCATGGTCTTGCTTCCTGTTTGCTACTGGGCTTCTGGAGACCTCATTTATCCGTGGTGTAGGATGAATGGGTGGTCTCTGCCCTGTCATCAGGCCTAGGGCGTAGCAGGGTCCTAGGTTGGTGAGCATGAGCCCCCTTACATTCTGAGGCGGCTCATGCGTTAGGAGTCTAGGGAGAGTTCAGGGTTGCACTAGGTGGTGACCTGCTCCCTGTTCCCTGCCGTGACATAAACATTGACTAGCTTTCTTAGGTACTAAAGATTGACATAAAAAGCCCCCCCCCCAACTTTCCTGTCCATCCCCCTTTCCTTTTTTTTTTTTTTTTCTTCAAAATTTCTTTCCTCTCTCTTTCTCTATCGTTTTCTCTAATGTATAATATGTTCAATATTTGGGTAGCCAAAGCCACCTTGAACACTCCAATATATTACACCTCTGGTAAACAATTGAACCTCTGGGTGTGGTACAGGGGAATGTGAATTTTGTAACAACTCTGGCTACTATATTTTGATATATTTTGAAGTTATTATATGTTCTGCCTGATTACTTGTAACACTACCTTCATACAATATCAGTCTATGGCTATCAGGCTTTGTTAATCTGTCTCAAGATTGAAAGATTTTGAAAATAAAGAATTAATAAAAAAAAAAATTGGGGGTAAAATGGTTAAAACGTTCAGAAACCTAGATAAATCTTCTGGTGGGAGTTCTACTTTAAAGGTATAATCACTCATAGTAAATAAATCAATTGTGCCAGACTCAGAAATGTCTGGTTCACTCCAGAGTATATACTGCACAGTGATAAATTACCTTAAATAATCTATCTGTATTGTTTCTGTAGTGATATAATTATTAATAACTTAGTTTCCACAATGTTTCTGCAGTTATGTTATCTCAGATAAAGCCGGTTACATTACTGTGTTATTTGTATTCATTCCTTGTACAGAAACGTTCTAAACCTCCATTAAGGTATCCGGTGAATATAAATAATGTCCTATATGTTTATAATAATCCTTGTTAAAAGCTGAAACATATGGTGCCTTAGCAAATTAATATGTTCACTGTCCGTCCATATCCAGATGTTCATGTCCCACATAAATGTTCCTATAGAAATTGAATCAAACATCCATGTAGCAGTTAATATATCGGTATTGGGTATTTTCCAGTCATATGCACACGAACTGCAGCCGTGTTATTACTCACAGTTCTATGTTTCTTTGCGTCTAGATATTCATACTTCCAACTGATATGAATATCTAGATAAGAAACATAGATGTGAATGGGTACAGCAACATAAAAATCGAAAAAAGAACAAAAATATAAATAACAACATCAAAATTTATATAAATAAAAGGCAGAACCCATTATATTAAAAGGATATGGAACGGAAGCACAGAACGGAACCTCAGAAAGCACTTCGTAGTGTTCCGTTCCACATCTCCGGATTTGTGGACCTATTGAAATGAATGGACGTTTTAACCATTTTATCCTTATTAAATGGGTCCGTATCCGAGCCGCCAAAACTGTGGCTCGGATGCGGACCAAAACAGCCGTGTGCATGAGGCCTTATAATGACTCTGGGTGAAGAGTGCCTATCTATGTTACTTTTATTTATTTTTCATCCAGTGACAGGGTGAGTCACAGAGATTAGTGCACCTTTTCCATACAGTGTGCAGGGGAGCCACCTGATTTCTATACCTTTACAGGAATATACATGCCATAATATCATTGCACGGAGATAATGTCCAGAGAAAAGATCATATGTACCCATGATCTCACAGCACAGAAAAAAATCATAAGTCACATGCTGGTTTAGTGCACACAATGTCACAGTACAGGAATAATGTAATGGTTCGACCGGGAATAATAATGCTGCAGTAATGCCACAGAGAAGGGATAATGCACAGGGCTGTATTAACTTTACATATCACCTTCCATTTGTACCTTATATCCTAGTAAAAATCCAATGATAAAATCCATTGCCTGCTCTGAAAGTGAGTTCAGAGATAATAATGATATTGGAATCTGTATCTCTTCCACTATCCACATGCTATAGTAGCTCAGGGCCGTTTTCCATGTGACTTATTTTCTATAAAGGAAAGTTTCACATATGAATTACAGTATAAAGACCCTTGCTGATTTCATTGAATGCTTTTAACCCGTAGGATACCAGCGCCGTACATGTACGGCGCTGGAAACAGGGTCACAAATCCCAGCAGCGTACAGCTATGGTGCTCTAATCGGATGAGTACAGGAGCTGCGCCCGCGCCATCAGCTGCAGGGGTCCGGCAGTCACTGATAGCCGGACCCCTGCTGTATGCGCCGGCATCGGTGAAAACACAGATGCTGGCGTATTAATCCTTGCGCTGCCACGATCAGGGCTAACCGCAGCACGTGCGGTATCCTGCCGGGTGCGGGGTGTCCATCGTGTCCCCGTGCTGCTGTGACAGGGACCCGATGGCTTGGACGGCTGCCATCCGTGTCAGACGGTGATATCCAGCCACTTAAATCTCACAGGCAGGAAGTATTGTAAAGGGGATCAGACCCCCAAAAGGTGAAGTCCCAGAGTGGGAAAAAAAATTAAGTTAAAAAAGACCAGCTCTATAAAAATAGCACATGATCCACCCCGTCAGATGAACACCGTAAAAAAACTAAAAATAAAACAATGCCAAAACAGCCATTTTCTGGTCACCTTGCCTGACAAAAGTGTAATACCAAGTGTTTAAAAAGGCATATTTAGCCCAAAATGGTACCAATCAAACCGACATCTCATTCTGCAAAAAATGTGACTCTACCTAAGACAATCGGCCCAAAAATAAAAAAAATGTCTCTCATAAAATGGCAGCACAAAAACAAGATTTTTTTTTTCTGTTTAAAAAGCCTTTAACTGTGTAAAACTTAACAAAAATAAAAATGATAGACATATTAGGTATCGCTAACAACGTTCTCTATAAAAATATCACATTATATGCCCCCTCAGGTGAATGCTGTAAAAAAAAATTTTAAAACTACCTTCCCTCACAAAAAGTGTAATACCAAGCGATCAAAAAGTCTTAGAGAAATGTATATTGAGGTTTATTTTGCTGTTAGCCCTTGCTGTGTTGCAAGAAAAAATTGATTAACATAAAAAAAAATCTACCAAAAAAGTGAAATTTTGAAATCAAGGGTTAACAAAGTTTGAAAGAGCAGTTTTAAATAATTTGAGGGGTGAAGTTTCTAAAATGGGGTATTTATGGGTGGTTCCCATTACGTATGCCCCTCAAAATCACTTCATGACTGAATTGGTGCTTAAAAAAATGATTTTCAAAATTTTGTTGAAAAATTTAAAAATGGCTTCTAAACTTCTAAGGCTACTTTCACACCTGCGTTTAGGTGCGGATCCGTCTGGTATCTGCACAGACGGATCCGCACCTATAATGCAAACGCTTAGATCCGTTCAGAACGGATCCGTTTGCATTACCATGAACCAAAAAAAAAATGTAAAAAATTTTTTTTTTTTGTTCATGATAATGCAAACGGATCCGTTTTGACTTTACATTGAAAGTCAATGGGGGACGGATCCGTTTGAAAATTGAGCCATATTGTGTGAACTTCAAACGGATCCGTCCCCATTGACTTACATTGTAAGTCTGGACGGATCCGTTGGTGTCCGCCTGCTGAGCGGAGGACAAACGGTGCCAGACTGATGCATTCTGAGCGGATCCGCATCCACTCAGAATGCATTAGGGCTGGACGGATCCGTTCGGGGCCGCTTGTGAGAGCCTTTAAACGGAACTCACAAGCGGAGCCCCGAACGCTAGTGTGAAAGTAGCCTAAGCCTTCTCCTAAGAAACTAAAATTACATTTACAAAATGATGCCAACATAAAGCAGACATATGGGGAATGTTGATTGATAACTATTTTATGATGTATTACTATATAGGTAGAAAAATTCTAATTTTAGATAAAAAATATTGATTTTCCAAATTTTGGGTAAATTTTGGATTATTTTATAAATAAAGATTTAGTTGAGAGAAGAATTCAGACTATTTCCAACCGGCGCTGATGCAGAAAAAAAACTCTGTACTGAGATGTTACCATAGAAGGTAATCTTTTATTCAAAAGGTCAACGCGTTTCAGGGGCGAACTGCCCCCTTCATCAGGACATTAAAACTTTTACAGATTTATCTGGGCACAGACCACAGATTTTCCCCCGCAAGCTGGACGGAAATATTCCAGCAAGGCGAAATATAGGTGTTGTGACTTGTCACAACCCTACATGGTAAGCACAATCTGTGTATTATACTATTACTGTCTGTAAGGTTCTACACACGAGGTGCTGCCTCCTTTTGCTTTTCTCTTCTATATTATAAATAAAGATGAAATATATCGACTTAAATTTACCACTGTCATTAAGTACAATGTGTCACGAGAAAACAATTTCAGAATAGCTTGGATAAGTAAAAGCGTTCCAAAGTTTTTACCAGAAATCCGCCTAATATTTAAGGTAAAAAGTGTTTCGATACTGAAGGGGTTAAACTGGGATAATGTTCTCAGTTGCATAACAGAAACTTAAGACGTCACGTTATTTGCTGTGTACACGGAATATTTATCTTCAAATGATATTTCTGTTTGATGTAGCTTCTTCAGGAGAGCTCACTGTCTATACGGATGCATTTTTTTACCCATTGAAGGAACAGATTTATTTAACTTGGATTCCATTTCCACCAGGATGTTCACAAAACTGCACTGTACATCCTGCTCTCTTTGCAAATTAATTAATATCCTCAGTATTGGCAGGGGACAGGGGCGTACATAGAAATCCCTGGGCCCCATGGCAAGAATCTGAATTGGACCCCTTGTGAGTGACCCGTAGCACCCCTTAGGGTACGTGCACATCTGCCGCAGAGGTTCCAGCAGAAGCCTCCGTTGCAGATTCTGGCAAAAACAAAGGGCAAAATAATGCTGCATGCGGGATCTTGAATGACCCCATTATTGTGAACGGGATCTGGCAGGTGCCAGCAGTGTTTGGCATTTGCTGGATCTGGGGATTCGGGTAGTTAAACAAAACATGCAATGGGGCAGACGGCCAGCCCGTCTGCCCCATTGGCTGATTTTAATTAGTGTTAGTATATAGCTTGGCCTGCTCCCCCTCACTCACTGAAGCCATCTGGCACCAGGAGAGAGATAGTGTGTGGACTCACTGCAGTACTTGGTGACCTTTTGGTGCCAGGGGTGGTGTGGAGTGGGCCCGGCATGCATGCTGGTAACTGCTTTCCGTTGATATAATGGAGGCCATTTTGGCACCAAAAATGACAGAAATTCAGGCGGATCCAGCATGCATTTGGAACCTGCACTTTCTGAATTATGATAGCCGTCATGGCACATAACAGGTAAAATTTAGTGTTAGGAACCCGTCTAACTAGAGATCGCCTTGACGTGCGGCAGACGGGCTCAAATAATTTTGTACAAAACGATTTGCAAAGCATCTCTAACTTATTAGTATAGCATTTGCAATTATGATGCAATTTTGTACTTTATTTGGTTTGCAGTGAGCTGTTGCATTGCATGTTTTGTTTAACAGTCTTGTTCTCAGCCATAGCAACGTGCCCCTGCGCTTTGGGATGTGCTGACTGACCCCCTTTTTCTTTGGGGATTCAGGTAGTCTGCTGGTAGGCTGGAACAGAATACCAAAATCTTAGCCGATAAACCTTACCCGATAAACTGTGTCTGCTGCTGCTACTTTTGATTTAGTGCGTCATCCTACCCCCATGGACTGTACCTGCTCCTGCTTCACCTCCTTCCCGATGCTGACTTACTGTTTGTGCTGCTGGCACTGGTGACAGATTGGTGACACTTCTGGATCAGGTTAGGTCCGGACTGGTCAGTCAGGTCACAATACGACGCAAGCTGGCAGAGGAACAGGACAGGGACATTTTACAAAGTGCAGACACAGAAAACTTAAGGATTTAATCCAGTCACAACTGATGTTTCTCTGCCTGCAGCAGAACCTCCTAATACACACCTGTCAGCTGCTGCAGAACCTCCTAATACACACCTGTCAGCTGCTGCAGAACCTCCTAATACACACCTCAGCTCCTGCAGAAGCTCCTAATATACACCTCAGCTGCTGCAGAACATCATAGCACACATCTCAGCTGCTTCAGAACCTCATAATACCTCAGCTGCTGCAGAACCTCATAATACACAGCTCAGCTGCTGAAGAACCTCATAATACACAGCTCAGCTTCTACAGAACCTCACAATTCACACCTTAACTGCTGCAGAACATCATAACATGCACCTCAGGTGCTTCAGAACCTTCTAATACACCTCAGCTGCTGTAGAACCTCCTACCCTGTTTCCCCAAAAATAAGACAGTGTCTTATATGAATTTTTGCCCCCAAAGATGCGCTAGGTCTTATTTTCAGGGATGTCTTATTTTTCCATGACACAGGGGGATCAGAAGGGGGAATCAAAATGGCACTGGAGACTCGGGGGGGGGGTTATCATTTTAGTACCCCCTTCTGATCCTCCTGTGTCATTTTGATTCCCCCATCTGATCCCCCTGTGTCATTTTAAGTGATCCCCTTCCCCTGTGCCAGCGGACAGTGGATTATTTAGTCTCTCCCCCCACCTTCACCAGACATCCCCCCCCCCCCTACTTTATCAGACATTTCACCCCCCCCCCCCCCCCCACCTCAGTCACCCCTGTGTGTCCGTGCCGGCCAGATTCCACACAATGTGCCCGACTCCTGCCCTGCGCGACTCACTCACTGTCTAATTGTGAGTCAGCCAGACTCCGTCAGGGCAGAGCGAGCAGCAGGCGGCAGCTTGTCCTGGCAGTGGTGCGGGCTCTCTGATTTAAAGAGACCTCGCACTGCCTGAACAGCTCTGGCTGCACTGCGGCCAATCAGTGAGATGCGCGGCGGTGCCCGCTGCTATGGTCCAAAGGAGTCAGACGCCTTACAGTAGCTTCGGGAGCCTTATATTCTGGGGGGGGCCTTATATTCCGGGGGGGGGGAGCCTTATTATCAGGGAGGTCTTATTTTCGGGGGGATGCCTTATAGTACAGTGAGAGGCAAAACTGGAAGTAGGTCTTATTTTCGGGGGATGTCTTATTTTCGGGGAAACACGGTAATAGAGAACACATGAGCCTTTAATCACATCTGTGTTGGGGCCTCATTCACAGATCAGGTCATAAATGCTGGACACAATTTTATAGCCTGGCAGATGGAAACCCATCAGATCTCATTATGGTCAGCGGGATCCATCAGGTGTTGTTGTCCATGAAGTGCCAGATCCTGAAATGCGGTGATTTACGTTGTTGTGCTCCTATGGCCAGGCAGAACAGCGAACGTCACCAGCACAGATGTGAACAGAGCCTAATACACACCTCAGAAGCTGCAGAACACTATAATAGTTACAAGGGAACTACAAATCTCATCATCACCAGATTGTATGGAAATTAGGGGCCAATAAAGTGAGAGGTAAAAGTGGAGAGAACTACAACTCCTAGGATGACCAGGCTGTTATTGTTGGATACAAGTGGATATTACACACAGAGTATAGGGAGGGGTTCACATCACCATTTAGTTTTCTGTATTTCGGATCCATCAGAAGAAAAGAAAAATAAAGAAAAAAAACTGATCCTGTATTTCAAGCATCAGTTTCCGCATCCGTTTGATTCTGAGATCCTTTATTTTAAACCAGTGGTTCTCAACTTTGGTCCTCAGGACCCACCTACCGGTCATGATTTGAGAATATCCCACAGAATGAATACCTGTGGTAAGTCCTTAAGCATTGACACCAATTATATCACCTGCCCAATACTAAGGAAATCCTGAAAACATGACTGGTAGGTGGGTCCTGAGGACTGGATTTGAGAACCACTGTTTTAGACGGAAAAACGTCCTGCATGCAAAATGGAAAATTAAACAGTGATGTGAACCCAGCCTAAGAAGAGAACTACAACTCCCAGCATGTCCTGATTATTATAGGGTATCATCTAGTTGTACTAGGTGAGAGCTTTAAAAGGAAATTACTATAACCGCCAGTATGGCCAGACTTATTGTGGGGCATCAGTATACATTACAGAGCTGGGGTATAAGAGGAGAGAACTAGAACTCCCAGCATTACCAGACTGTACTAGGGCATACATTGAAATTACATGGAGAGGGATATAATAGGACAGAACTACAACTCCCAGCTTTTATAGGATGTTATATGGGTCATCCCAGGACATCCCTAACTTCTCCTCCTGGCGCAACACAGAAGTTCCACCCTCTCACAGCGACATCCCACTGGTTTTTCACCAGTCCTCTGCACTGGTCACATGGTTGACATCACCAAAGGTCCTTCTCCACTTCTTACATTCTCTTTTAACAGGTACCCAGGTAGTAGCCATATAAGTGTAATTAGTGGGTGTGGCCTATTATCCACTGCGGGCCCCCTTTCCCCAGGGGCCCCATAGCAGCTGCATGGTCTGCCTCTATTGGAGGTACACCACTGGCAGGGGATATATACATGTAATTCGGAAACATCAAATTTCATCCAAAAACTAACAACAAAAAAATAGAAAACACCAAAGGTTCAGTCCCCTTTTTTTAAATCTGTCTCTTTTTGGGGTTTTGATCTTTGAATTATAAACAGATTATCTCACCTTCAAAAAAAATTTGAGCGAATGAAGTAAAGATTTGGTTTGGTTCATGTTCGCCAAATTTTTCAAAAACTTCATTTCGGACCTGAATCGCTTTCGACGGAACCAAAGTTGCTCAAGTTGCCCTGAAAATTAGCATATAACACCCTCTAGTCTCCTAGAACTCACACTTTTTAGGAAAATATCTCTTTCATTTATTTTTTGATTTTTTTATTATTTTTTTCCCTCCCCCTCCCAAGCTCAGGAACGCAATGACAGCAACATTAAATCATGTCTGAGTGACACTAAGATACAGACCTGTGGGTAAACACACGTTTGACGGTGTTAACATACAGAGTGTTTAAAAACGCACTGTGCCTGCACAGTATGCTTTTTCATATTCCAAAGCTTCCAAATATTGTCCCTTATCAGGGGAAGATGATATTTAAACATACACAGAGTTATGAGATAGAAAAAATAAAAAAAGTGACTTGTTGCATGACCAAGTATCCAAAAATTATGCCTTGGCAGGGTCAGAATGCCTCCCTAGATAAGCACATGTGATGATTTATCAGAATAAAAAGTGGCTTGTTGTGAAGAAGCCTAACAAAAATCTCCTTTTTAATTAGAAGCAGCAGAAGAAATTGACCCAATGGGCCATGAAAGACATCTGCTGTCCCTGCCCGTAACAGCTGCTCCAGGTGTCCACAGCAAGATTCGCAAGTAGTGGCCTGCTTTCTCCACCATGTGAGAGCACAAAGTACTTCTACAATGATACTGCAGCAATGTAGCCTGGTGGGGGTTAGCTAATTGCTGGTGTAGAAAAGTTTTTTTAAGGCCAAACATTCTTAGCAGGGAAGAAAAAGAGGATGACAAAGATACCATATTGCTTGGGGGTGCGACCACGAGAAGGAGGACATACTTGTTCTGATTGGGAATGCTGACTAGTTGTATTTTACCAAAGGAACCAGTGATGCTGCATCATGTGCTGCAATAGACTTCTGGTACCTATAATTGCGTTTGAATGGCTCTCAGACAAATCGGCAACAGTGAGACTCTCTTGGACATAGGGTGTGGTAGGGTTTTCTTGCCACTTCAGAAAAAGAGACTCCTCAGTAAGAAGGGGGAGTGAAGACTGAGAGGACGCCACTTAAAGCCTTCTCTGGGGCTGCAAGGAGCAGGAGCAATGCTGTGACCCCTTGCTTCACGGGGCACAGTGTCAGACTCCAAAGTCACCCCCATGTCATCCTGCTGCGACTGAGAGGAGGAGTGAGCCATCCAATCCACAATCTCATACTCTTTCTCCTCAAGGATAATGTTGTGCTTAATTCATTGTCACTTACTGTGTGTACTTTTGAGCGTTACTCTGTGTATTGGTGTACTGATCACATATCTGCTGGTTTTATTCATTTGAACCTCCCAAATAAAGAAATTGGAACGGTGTGGAGATAAAATTAGAAATAAATTGAATGGGATGCATAATGCCTGGCGCTTAATAACTCGTTAATTTGTGAGCTACCCTGTGTACCCTGTGTATTGGTCTGAAGAAAGAAATAGACAGAAATGGATGATTGAGGCCTGCCACCTAATATCAGGTTATTACTCAGACAATTTGGTGCTGATGTACTGATCACACAAATGCTTGTTTAATTAAATTGAACAACCCCCCAAAAAAATTGGAACCACATGGAGAAATAAATAAATGGAAACAAATGATTGAGGCCTGACACTTAATATCCCATTATCACTCACAGATAATTTTGTAAGCTACCGTGTGTATTGGTGTACTGATCATATACACTACTACTAAAATTAGGGATATTTAGCTTTTGGGTGAAATTTATGGAAAACATAAAAAGTTCACGCTACAGTGATATTAAATCATGAAAGTAGGAAATGTAAGTAGAAACAAATGCCAACAACAGTGGTGGGTATACCCCAACACAAAATGTCAATGTCTCAAAAATGTATCATGTGGCCTTGAGCATCAAATACAGCTTGACAAGCATCAATTACAGCTTGACAATGATTCCTCATGCTGTTCACGAGTTAACTTATTGTCTGCAAAGGCATAGCATCCCACTCTTCTTCAATGACCTGAGGATGGCACTCAGGTCATTGAGATTCTGGGGTACAAGCCTCTACACAGTGACTCAGCTGATCCAATTTTTCAATGGGATTCAGGTCTGGAGAAAGTGCAGGCCACTCCATTCGAGGTACCCCATTCTCCAGCAGCCATTCCTTAACCGCCTCCCGACCGCCTAACGCAGGGATGCGTCCTGCGGGCGGCCGGGTTATTCCTCGTTGACGCATCGGCGCGTCATCTCGCGAGACGCAAGATTTCCTGTGAATGCGCGCACACAGGAGCGTGCGTTCACAGGATCGGAAGGTAAACGAGCTGATCTACAGCCTGCCAGCGGTGATCATTCGCTGGCAGGCTGTAGATGCGATTTATTTATTTATTTATTTATTTATTTCTTTTAACCCCTGAAAGGTATATCAGACGCTGTTTTGTTAACCGCGTCTGATATACCTGGTACCTGGTCCTCTGGTGGTCCCTTTTGCTTGGATCGACCACCAGAGGACACAGGCAGCTCTGTAAGTAGCACCAATCACCACACTACACTACACCCCCCCTGTCACTTATTAACCCCTGATCACCCCATATAGACTCCCTGATCACCCCATATAGACTCCCTGATCACCCCCCTGTAAGGCTCCATTCAGATGCAAAACACGGACACCGGCAATGTGCTTTCTGCATTTTGCGGATCCGCACATTGCCAGAACTATATATAGAAAATGCCTTTTCTTGTCTGCAATTGCGGACATGTTCTATAGGCTCTACAAAAAACGCAGTGTTCGCCCAATCAGGCCTGATCTTGTGCGCACACTTGCGTTCAGTCTGCCCCACCGCAGTGACAGAAATATTTTTTTTCTGATCACTGTAAAAACACCGTAAAATCACTGCGGCGCTATAAAGATCACTTTTGAGGGGCATGGCGAGTTTATAGAAGATTTTGTTAGCGGAAATTGATGATTTTTTATTTATTTTTTCTTACAAAGTCTCATATTCCACTAACTTGTGTCAAAAAATAAAATCTCACATTAACTCACCATACCCCTCACGGAATCCAAATGCGTAAACATTTTTAGACATTTATATTCCAGACTTCTTCTCACGCTTTAGGGCCCCTAAAATGCCAGGGCAGTATAAATACCCCCAAGGTATTTCGTGAGGGGCATGGCGAGTTCATGTAAAATGTTATTTTTTTGCCGTGCGTGTCTGTATTCGGCGCAGTGAATGTCTGACCGCTCCCTGCACAGACTTCTCACTGCGCCTGCGCAGATGACCGAGATGTCTGTGCAGGCAGCGATCAGACATTCCCTGCGCCGAATACAGACGCGCACGGCGCAGGCGCGAGAATTCGTCCGCTGGCTCAGATGGAGGATGGCATTCAAGAGGAGATGGGCAGGCTGGAGGGACGAGCGGGGCGGCATACAATGTGAGTAGACCGAGCCTCTAGGTGCTGAAAAGACGCCCCCATAGCACCTAGAGGCTCATTAGCATATTAATAAAAGTTAGTTTTTTTGTGAAACGGATCCACACACAGGTCTGAGAATAGCATTGTTAGGTAGATCAGACACTAGCAGATCGCTAGTGTCTGAGAGCTAATTAGGCCAAAATGAGGTGGTGGTAGAAACCCTTTTAACTTGATTTTTAATAGTGGTTATGGCATGTTTTAATACAGCCTTAATACAGCTTCCATATTTAAATATTAGTAGATCTGTAATTTGAGCTGTTTTAGTTCTTCTCTATATTTTTATATTTATATATCTACCTTCTTCAGTACTGGTTACGTGCAATTGGCGCCTCACTATATCGTCAATGCATTGCACGGCATCGGGACCTGTCTTCTACGGGTACCCAGGAGATCGAGCCTTAGGCTGGGTCTCCTAGGCAACCTGTTAGCATATGTTGAGGAAGGGTTGAGACATATGCATATATATCCATATATGCATGCAAACACGTGCATGCATGTATGATATATATGCATGCATTGACTGCCACATCATAGGATGATGTGCGCAGATGTGCCCAGCATCTGTGCACATCTGCCCTTGGTGGCCCACAGGGGCTCATTGTGGCCCCTGTGGGAAATGTGGTCCCTGGTTGATCTGTGTCCCCCTTATGTGTCCCCTTATAGTTAGTATATATTTCCTGTATGGCCGTGTATATATTCCCTCGTATGTATGTGTGTGTATGTGTGTATATATATATATATATATATATATATATATATTATAGTGCATAAATCTATATATGTGTATCTGCCATGGCTCATATATACAAACCGGATTCCAAAAAAGTTGGGACACTATACAAATCGTGAATAAAAACTGAATGCAATGATGTGGAGGTGGCAACTTCTAATATTTTATTCAGAATAGAACATAAATCACGGAACAAAAGTTTAAACTGAGAAAATTTACCATTTTAACCACCTCCGGACCGCCTAACGCAGGATCGCGTTCCGGAGGTGGCAGCGCTGCGCAGAGTCACGCATATACGCGTCATCTCGCGAGACGCGAGATTTCGCTCAAAGCCGGCCCGCGCATGCGCATCGCGGGCCGGCAAAATTAAAAGAAGTATTTCGTCACCAGCCTGCCAGCAACGATCATTGGCTGGCAGGCTGGCGATTTTCAAAAAATCCAATCAAAAGTCATATAACAGATCATATTAGTAAATATGATCTGTTATATGGCTTCTCTGCTCCTGTGCTGGTCCTTTTCGTCGGTTGGATCCAGCACAGGAGCAGACTGAACTGTGAGTACACCAACACTACACCTTAGCCCCAGATCACCCACCTGCGCCCCAATTAACCCTTTGATCACCCCTGTCAATCACTAGTGAAAGGAAAAAAAGTGATCAGTGTAAACTGTCACTTTTTTTTTTTCATTGGTATTGGCTGTTAGGTTTTAGGGATAGTTTAGGCCCCTTGGTTAGGTAGTTAGCGTCAGTTAGCGCCCACCCCACCGCACCGCAGTCACTTTTATTCGCTGTTTAGCGTATCGCTAATCAGCATTTGTACTTTTATAGTATCTGTAAGTGATCAAAACTGATCACGGTCAGATCTATAATAGTATTAGTGTCACCTTAGCTTGCCCTCCACCCAAAACGCAGTGTTTGCCCGATCAGGCCTGATTGGTCGCCCACACGTGCGTTCACCCACCCCCGCCCCGCCACGGTGACAAAAAATATATATTTTTTGATCACTGCACATTCATTTTACACGCACTGCGGCGATAAAAAAATCAGTTTTGATATTTTTTATCAACCGCAGCAGCCTCCGGTACTTCGCTAGCCTCCCCTTTGTAAGACAGGTTTGCTTTTTTTCTTGGGTAGTCTCAGGGAATACCCCTAAATTTAGTAGTCCAAAATGTCAAACAGGGGGTATTCTTCTGAAGAGGCCTACAGGATTCTGACCCAGTCGGATGAGGAGTGGGAACCCTCATCTGACGAATCTAGCGGGTCAGAATATGAACTTGTAGAAAGCAGTGGCTCTCTGACCCAAAGTTCGGACGAGGAGGTTGAGGTCCCTGGCAGCACCAGGCGTACCCGGCCCCGTGTCGCTAGACCACAGGTTACGCAGGATCCGCTTCAAGAGCAGCAGAATGGGGCTGTCGCTGCCGGATCACGTGGTGAGGCATACACCAGCAGCGCAGCCCTTCCTGGACCTAGTACCAGCACTGCCGTACAACCTGGTGAAGTAGCGAGCACCAGAAGGGCAGTTGAAGCTGGTACGGTGGCACGTGCAATAGTTACCCCGTCGCAGCCACCGCACAGACAGGCCCGTAGAGCCCCTAGAGTCCCTGAGGTGCTGGCAAATCCTGATTGGCAGTCACCAACTTCAGCCGCACCAGTAGTTCCCCCTTTCACCGCCCAGTCTGGAGTTCGGGTTGAGACGGCTCAAATCGGTTCGGCCCTGGGATTTTTTGAGCTGTTCTTGACTGCGGAGCTCTTGGACTTAGTCGTGGCAGAGACCAACCAGTATGCCACACAATTTATAACCGCTAACCCGGGAAGCTATTATGCCCAGCCTTTCCGGTGGAAACCAGTCCAAGTTTCCGAACTTAAAATTTTTTTGGGCCTTCTCCTCAACATGGGCCTGACAAAAAAGCATGAATTGCGGTCATATTGGTCAACGCACCCAATTCATCACATGCCCATGTTCTCTGCTGCTATGTCCAGGACACGATTTGAGACCATTCTGCGTTTCCTGCACTTTAGCGACAACACCACCTCCCGTCCCAGAGGCCACCCTGCTTTTGACCGTCTCCACAAAATTCGGCCCCTCATAGACCATTTCAACCTGAAATTTGTATACCCCTCAGCAAAACATCTGCGTAGACGAGTCCCTAATACATTTTACCGGGCGCCTTGGCTTCAAACAATACATCCCAAGCAAGCGTGCCCGGTATGGGGTCAAATTGTATAAGCTCTGTGAAAGGGCCACAGGCTATACCCACAAATTTCGGATCTATGAGGGAAAAGATCAGACCCTGGAGCCGGTCGGTTGCCCTGACTACCTGGGGAGCAGTGGGAAGACAGTCTGGGACTTGGTGTCACCCTTATTCGGCAAGGGGTACCATCTTTATGTGGACAATTTCTACACAAGTGTGGCCCTCTTTAGGCATTCGTTTCTAGAACGGATTTCCGCCTGTGGCACCGCGCGAACTAGTCGCGTGGGCTTCCCCCAACGGCTTGTAACCACCCGTCTTGCAAGGGGGCAGAGGGCTGCCTTGTGTAATGAAGAACTGCTCGCGGTGAAATGGAGAGACAAGCGTGACGTTTACATGCTCTCCTCCATTCACGCAGACACGACAATCCAAATTGAGCGAGCAACCCGTGTCATTGAAAAGCCCCTCTCAGTCCACGACTATAATGAGCTCATGGAAGGGGTGGACTTCAATGACCAGATGTTGTCTCCGTATTTAGTTTCCCGCAGAACCAGACGCTGGTATAAGAAGGTGTCTGTATATTTGATTCAATTGGCGCTGTACAATAGTTTTGTTCTCTACAGTAAGGCTGGGAGAACAGGATCCTTCCTCAAATTCCAGGAAGAGATCATCGAGAACCTCCTTTACCCAGGAGGTTCCGTGGCCCCATCCACCAGTGTAGTTAGCCGTCTACACGAGCGACATTTCCCCAGTGTCGTTCCTGGTACCTCAACCCAACCGTCACCCCGAAAAAGATGTCGTGTCTGTAGCAGGAGTGGAATAAGGCGTGACACCCGCTATTTCTGTCCTGACTGTGCTGACCACCCTGCCCTATGCTATGGAGAGTGTTTCCGGAAGTACCACACACAGGTACACCTAGCATAGGGATCACATCTCACCAGGACAGGCACACAGGGCTATTAGGGCCCATTCACTCACAGCTGCTGCAAACCTCTCCTTTCACCTGGGATAAAGTGCATAACGTACTTTGCCACATCTTTTGGGCGATTTGCACTTTGCACATTGTCCCATGGGGAAGGAGAGGTTTGTTCTATAAAGGTAAAAAAAACTAAACAAAAAAAAAAATACCGGTAAGTAAAAAAGTTAAACGTTCAGTTAAAGTTTAAAAAAAGTTTCTATGTTCTGTTCAACAGTTAATAAATTTATTGCGTTGCGGCCTGGTTTTTTCTTTTTTGTTTTGTTTTTTTTACCTTTCAGGTGGACCAACCGATCGACTAGCTGCAGCACTGATGTGCATTCGGACAGAAGCATTGCGCTGCTGTCAGATTACATGCAAGTCGGTGTATGCGGCGCTGCAAGACGAGATTTCTCCTCTGCAGTAAAAGATACGTTTGCCGAGGCATATGAGCTGAGGAGGTGGCGGTGTTCATATACTTTGGCAAACACTTTGTATATATAAAAAAAAAAATCCCGGCAATGATTTATTCATCCACATCGATTGATGTGAATGGAGAAATCTGGTTTGCCAGGGCATACGAGCTAAGTGGGTATGGATGTTGGGAGGAGCTCCTATGTCCTGGCAGACGCCTTTCCTCTCCTTTTTCTTTTTTTCGCAGAGATTTTTTCATCCACATTGATCGATGCGAATGAAGAAATCTGTGCCGTTCATTTTTTTCTTTCAGCCCAGAGGCTGAACGGAAAAAAAAATATCTCATTACCCGTATGCTCAATATAAGGAGAATAGCAGAAACTCTTAATGCTGGGCATACATGTAATGATTGCGGAGACCCTCAAATGCCAGGGCAGTACAAACACCCCACAAATAACACCATTTTGGAAAGAAGACACCCCAAGGTATTCGCTGAGGGGCTTATAGAGACCCTGAAAGATCAAAATTTTTGTCCCAAGTTAGCGGAAAGGGAGACTTTGTGAGAACAAAATCCAAAAAATCAATTTCCGCTAACTTGTGCCCAAACTTTTTTTTTTCAATGAACTCGCCATGCCCCTCATTGAATACCTTGGGGTGTCTTCTTTCCAAAATGGGGTCACATGTGGGGTATTTATACTGCCCTGGCATTTTAGGGGCCCCAAAGCGTGAGAAGAAGTCTGGTATCCAAATGTCTAAAAATGCCCTCCTAAAAGGAATTTGGGCACCTTTGCCCACCTAGGCTGCAAAAAAGTGTCACACATGTGGTATCTCCATATTCAGCAGAAGTTGGGGAATATGTTTTGGGGTGTCATTTTACATATACCCATGCTGGGTGAGATAAATATCTTGGTCAAATGCCAACTTTGTATAAAAAAAAATGGGAAAAGTTGTCTTTTGCCAAGATATTTCTCTCACCCAGCATGGGTATATGTAAAATGACACCACAAAACACATTCCCCAACTTCTCCTGAGTACGGAGATACCAGATGTGTGACACTTTTTTGCAGCCTAGGTGGGCAAAGGGGCCCACATTCCAAAGAGCACCTTTCGGATTTCACAGGTCATTTTTTACAGAATTTGATTTCAAACTCCTTACCACACATTTGTGGTAAGCTCTATTAGTGAGAAGAAAGCTCTATTAGTGAGAAGAAAAGGAGGTAAAATTCATTTGGGTGGTAAGTTGCATGACCGAGCAATAAACGGTGAAAGTAGTGTAGGTCAGAAGTGTAAAAAGTGGCCTGGTCTTTCAGGGTGTTTAAGCACTGGGGGCTGAAGTGGTTAAGGGAAAAATATGTTGAATCAGAATTTCATGGTCTCAACAAATCCCCAAAAAGTTGGGACAAGGCCATTTTCACCACTGTGTGGTATCTCCCCTTCTTCTTACAACACTCAACAGACGTCTGGGGACCGAGGAGACCAGTTTCTCAAGTTTAGAAATAGGAATGCTCTCCCATTCTTGTCTAATACAGGCCTCTAACAGTTCAATCGTCTTGGGCCTTCTTTGTTGCACCTTCCTCTTTATGATGCGCCAAATGTTCTCTATAGGTGAAAGATCTGGACTGCAGACTGGCCATTTCAGTACCCGGATCCTTCTCCTACGCAGCCATGATGTTGTGATTGATGCAGAATGTGGTCTGGCATTATCTTGTTGAAAAATGCAGGGTCTTCACTGAAAGAGATGACGTCTGGATGGGAGCATATGTTGTTCTAGAACCTGAATATATTTTTCTGCATTGATGGTGCCTTTCCAGACATGCAAGCTGCCCATGCCACACGCACTCATGCAACCCCATACCATCAGAGATGCAGGCTTCTGAACTGAGCATTGATAACAACTTGGGTTGTCCTTGTCCTCTTTGGTCCGGATGACATGGCGTCCCAGATTTCCAAAAAGAACTTCGAATCGTGACTCGTCTGACCACAGAACAGTCTTCCATTTTGCCACACTCCATTTTAAATGATCCCTGGCCCAGTGAAAACGCCTGAGCTTGTGGATCTTGCTTAGAAATGGCTTCTTCTTTGCACTGTAGAGTTTCAGCTGGCAACGGCGGATGGCACGGTGGATTGTGTTCACTGACAATGGTTTCTGGAAGTATTCCTGAGCCCATTCTGTGATTTCCTTTACAGTAGCATTCCTGGTTGTGGTGCAGTGTCGTTTAAGGGCCCGGAGATCACGGGCATCCAGTATGGTTTTACGGCCTTGACCCTTACGCACAGAGATTGTTCCAGATTCTCGGAATCTTCGGATGATGTTATGCACAGTTGATGAGGATAGATGCAAAGTCTTTGCAATTTTTCGCTGGGTAACACCTTTCTGATATTGCTCCACTATCTTTCTGCGCAACATTGTGGGAATTGGTGATCCTCTACCCATCTTGGCTTCTGAGAGACACTGCCACTCTGAGAAGCTCTTTTTATACCCAATCATGTTGCCAATTGACCTAATTAGTGTTAATTGGTCTTCCAGCTCTTCGTTATGCTCAAATTTACTTTTTCCAGCCTCTTATTGCTACTTGTCCCAACTTTTTTGGGATTTGTTGACACCGTAAAATTCTGAATCAACGTATTTTTCCTTTAAAATGATACATTTACTCGGATTAAACGTTTGATCTGTCATCTACTTTCTATTACAAATAAAATATTGACATTTGCCATCTCCACATCATTGCATTCAGTTTTTATTCACAATTTGTTTAGTGTCCCAACTTTTTTGGAATCCGGTTTGTATATTGTAGGTGGGCTTATTGCTGCCCATTCAGACCCCCTGTTTTTTTTTTATAAAATATATATATATATATATATATATATATATATATATATATATATATATATATATACACTGCTCAAAAAAATAAAGGAAACACTTAAACAACACAATGTAACTCCAAGTCAATCACACTTCTGTGAAATCAAACTGTCCACTTAGGAAGCAACTCTGAGTGACAATCAATTTCACATGCTGTTGTGCAAATGGGATAGACAACAGGTGGAAATTATAGGCAATTAGCAAGACACCCCCAATAAAGGAGTGGTTCTGCAGGTGGTGACCACAGACCACTTCTCAGTTCCTATGCTTCCTGGCTGATGTTTTGGTCACTTTTGAATGCTGGCGATGCCTTCACTCTAGTGGTAGCATGAGACGGAATCTACAACCCACACAAGTGGCTCAGGTAGTGCAGCTTATCCAGGATGGCACATCAATGCGAGCTGTGGCAAGAAGGTTTGCTGTGTCTGTCAGCGTAGTGTCCAGAGCATAGAGGCGCTACCAGGAGACAGGCCAGTACATCAGGAGATGTGGAGGAGGCCATAGGAGAGCAACAACCCAGCAGCAGGACCGCTACCTCCGCCTTTGTGCAAGGAGGAACAGGAGGAGCACTGCCAGAGCCCTGCAAAATGACCTCCAGCAGGCCACAAATGTGCATGTGTCTGCTCAAACGGTCAGAAACAGACTCCATGAGGGTGATATGAGGGCCCGACGTCCACAGGTGGGGGTTGTGCTTACAGCCCAACACCGTGCAGGATGTTTGGCATTTGCCAGAGAACGCCAAGATTGGCAAATTGGCCACTGGCACCCTGTGCTCTTCACAGATGAAAGCAGGTTCACACTGAGCACATGTGACAGACGTGACAGTCTGGAGACGCCGTGGAGAACGTTCTGCTGCCTGCAATATCCTCCAGCATGACTGGTTTGGCATTGGGTCAGTAATGGTGTGGGGTGGCATTTCTTTGGAGGGCCGCACAGCCCTCCATGTGCTCACCAGAAGTAGCCTGACTGCCATTCGGTACCGAGATGAGATCCTCAGACCCCTTGTGAGACCATATGCTAGTGCGGTTGGCCCTGGGTTCCTCCTAATGCAAGACAATGCTAGACCTCATGTGGCTGGAGTGTGTCAGCAGTTCCTGCAAGACGAAGGCATTGATGCTATGGACTGGCCCGCCCGTTCCCCAGACCTGAATCCAATTGAGCACATCTGGGACATCATGTCTTGCTCTATCCACCAACGTCACGTTGCACCACAGACTGTCCAGGAGTTGGCAGATGCTTTAGTCCAGGTCTGAAAGGAGATCCTTCAGGAGACCCTCCGCCACCTCATCAGGAGCATGCACAGGGGTTGTAGGGAGGTCATACAGGCACGTGGAGGCCACACACACTACTGAGCCTCATTTTGACTTGTTTTAAGGACATTACATCAAAGTTGGATCAGCCTGTAGTGTGTTTTTCCACTTTAATTTTGAGTGTGACTCCAAATCCAGACCTCCATGGGTTGAAAAATTTGATTTCCATTTTTTTAATTTTTGTGTGATTTTGTTGTCAGCACATTCAACTATGTAAAGAACAAAGTATTTCAGAAGAATATTTAATTAATTCAGATCTAGGATGTGTTATTTTTGTGTTCCCTTTATTTTTTTGAGCAGTGTATATATTTATGGATGTGCCCCAAGCATTTTTGTGTGTGTGTGTGTGTGTATAATATATATATATATATATATATATATATATATATATATATATATATATATATATATATAGTTAAACTGTGCCCAGAAGCTCCCATGGATGCCCCCCCTCTGGAATGTGCCTGCTGGGTGGGGAGATACCAACAACTGGACAATTATCAATAAAGATCCTCTGCCCTTTGTCACCATCTCCGGCAGCGCTGGAGATAGTATGCCTAAGGCCTCTTTCACACTTGCGTTGTTGGGATCCGGCATGCACTTCCGTTGCCGGAGGTGCCTGCCGGATCCGTAACAACGCAAGTGTACTGAAAGCATTTGAAGACGGAACCGTCTTCCAAATGCTTTCAGTGTTACTATGGCACCCAGGACGCTATTAAAGTCCTGGTTGCCATAGTAGGAGCGGGGAGCGGGGGAGCGGTATACTTACAGTCCGTGCGGCTCCCCGGGCGCTCCAGAATGACGTCAGAGCGCCCCATGCGCATGGATGACGTGATCCATGTGATCACGTGATCCATGCGCTTGGGGCGCCCTGACGTCACTCTGGAGCGCCCGGGGAGCCGCACGGACGGTAAGTATGCTACTCCCCTGCTCCCCGCTACACTTACCATGGCTGTCAGGACTTTAGCGTCCCGGCAGCCATGGTAACTATTCAGAAAAAGCTAAATGTCGGCTCCGGCAATGCGCCGAAACGACGTTTAGCTTAAGGCCGGATCCGGATCAATGCCTTTCAATGGGCATTAATTCCGGATCCGGCCTTGCGGCAAGTCTTCAGGATTTTTGGCCGGAGCAAAAAGCGCAGCATGCTGCGGTATTTTCTCCGGCCAAAAAACGTTCCGTACCGGAACTGAAGACATCCTGATGCATCCTGAACGGATTACTCTCCATTCAGAATGCATTAGGATAATCCTGATCAGTATTCTTCCGGCATAGAGTCCCGACGACGGAACTCTATGCCGGAAGACAATAACGCAAGTGTGAAAGAGCCCTAACAGGGACATGAGAACAAAGAGTTCCCATGCCCCTGTGTGCCGCTCACCTCCGGCGCTGTAATTACAGCGCCAGAGATATGCGATATCTCCACAGGCGGGAGGATCAAAGGAACCCCCTGCCTGGGAGCGCGGGCTGGTGCGGTGATGTCATATCACCGCGCCAGCCCACGTGGACCTGGCTGCAGGCGTGCGCACGCGGGGCGTGAAAACAGGAGAGAGCGCCGCGGGGTTTAAATACCCCAGCGGCACTGCGCTCGGGCAGATCAGGACCCCCCTTGAAGACGGAGAACCCCTGCCTGCCTGCCGCCCAGCAGAGTGTTGTGCTCTGCTCAGGAGTCCTCCCCCCTACATAGAAGAGAGCGCAGGCAGCCATCCGGGCTGCGCTGCGCTAGGACACAGGACCCCCGACATCCCCCCTGAAGGAGAGCGCTTCCGGCGCTGAAAGTAACACAGAGAGAAACACAGGCAGTACTCACAAGCTGCGCTGCATTAGCTCCACCAGTCCAGAGGAGGGGAAGATCGAGCAGTCGATCTTCTCCAGTGAAGACAAGAAGGAGAGAAATCGAGCAGTGTGCTGAGTCCTGCTGGATGGCTAAGTAGCACTGCCCTGTTCCCCTGCCCTGCCCAAACACCCCTGCAGTCAAGTCCCTGCAGAGCATTAACCCCTTGCTGTTCA